>NC_092808.1:3816813-4116813 GCF_040954645.1 Diabrotica undecimpunctata | reverse complement strand
CGGCAGATAAGGTAAGGGCATATGTCGTATGAGCTCGTATAATATTTGCCGGTATAAAGGCCTGAAGCGAGAAAATATAAGACTGTTTTATTGTTGTAGCATTTGCAAATTCCTTGGTATTTTTTGAATCCTATTTGCGTCGCCGAGGTCGATAATAAATTATTTTATAGTTTGTTTATATTTCACAGACGCATATTCTTTGGTATTTTCTTTGATCGAAAGCCGCTCGATATTGCTTTTCAAAGAAACATCCATTTAGATCGCTGAGAAGGTTTTGCCGGACACATAATTGCGACACTCTTGCTGAAGCCGTTGTCAGGGAGAGTTGCTTCAACGTTTGTCCAAATTTTACAACAAATTTGTAATGTTTTCTTGTTTTTCGTCCCTAATCTCTGGAAAATATGTAGTGTATTGTAGCAGTTAATAATTCAGTTACAGTAAAGGCAAGGTTTGAATTTTTGGTCAAGATGAATAGACGTGTTTAATTTAATCGGAAAAGACCTGCAAATTTGTTAGAAATAGTGAATAATACTCTATGTAATATGTCAGTTTTGAAAGAGTAATCACTGTTTCTATGTTTCTAAGTATCTAAGAGATTTGTGTCGTCTGCAACAACTTTGATGGATAACCACATGTTGGCATTGTGTCCAGTTGTATTCATTCCTGTTTTTTAAGATGTCGACTTCAAGGTTTGCGTCTAGTGCCAATTTCAACCTCAATAGTCAGTCCTAAGAAGTCGTTTCAAAATACTTTTCGTAGTATGGAGATGAATTTGTTCTTGTGGCAGAGAATGTAAGTCCAGTTTCCAACCCCAGAAATCTTTTAAAGGCAATTTGGACAAACGTTGAAGCAACTCTCCCTGACAACGGCTTCAGCACGAGTGTCGCAATTATGTGTCCGGCAAAACCTTCTCAGCGATCTAAATGGATGTTTCTTTGAAAAGCAATATCGAGCGGCTTTCGATCAAAGAAAATACCAGGTAACTTTTTTTGTTTGAACTTTTAAAGTAAAGATAGACATTTTTTTCCTAATAATTGCTTTCATAACAATTTAAATTGTAATAATTAAAATTGTAGGGCGTTGCTTAGCTGTCATTTTATTTGTCCTCAGTTTTAAGATTTAAGTTTGACATATGACAGCTAGCTTTATTATTTTTGACATCTGATAAATACCTAATCATAACAGATCTTGTTTTTGTTTTGTTTTTAAAGAAGGTTAACCTCTATACATGGTTTCACTTAAAAAGTTATTTCTTTATTTGTAGTAATTTATTTCTGCTACAATTTTTAGCCCAATAACAATTGTAAGTCTTGTAGTATCTCCAACCTCTAAGAATTTGTAAACGGATAGGACATAGTAAGTGTCTCTTTGCCTCTTTGTTATTTTTGTATTTACCTTTGTAACTACTAATATAATATTTTTGTTATTGTCTATATTTGTAACTGTTTGTGGTGAGACAGTAATAAACGTTTAATTTTTTTCCCCAAACCATTTTTGTTTATTTATTTTAGAAAAGTCTCCTAACCTCTCTCTTGTGTTTTTTTTTTAGAAAGGAAGAGCCTTTTTCTTTCATGCAGTAGGAAGTTTCCTCAAAACGGCGTCCCATTTTAAATAGCTAGAGGTCCTTCTTGTTGTTTTGTTTGCCCATTTGTCCAGGAGATTCATATAAGTACACTCTTTTTGTTTCATTTTTGTAGTTACCCCAATCCAACCCCCTTGCCATTCACTGATCCACGACCCAGTTCTCCAAATAAACATTGAGCGCCGTTCGCATAAGTTTCGTTTATTTTGCTTGCCCTATCTCCACCCCCAGAAACTTCTGTCCCCAATTTTCAACCCTCCATAGTAATACCCTATGTGGTAGACAAAATATTCATTACATTGTGCGGAACTTATACAGATACACTAACGTAGTTTTAGTTTCCGATCATTTTCATTAGTTTTAGTAGGTAGGTATATTAGTAATATTTTTCATTACGGTAATTACTATTTTTATGGGCATAAGCCACAATTGAAGGTTAAAATAAGTTTATTGACGTTTCAATCTCCACTTCGGAAATCGTTCTCTCGTGGGTTGGTAAATATTAAGATATTTTCTCCACTGAGCTAATTATGTCTAATTTTGGAATAGATGGATGAGTAATAGCAAAGTTTAGATCCTTTGACAGTATTAAACTCTCCGTTACATTTAAATGTCTTTTTGATAGATTGACAACTGTCGCTAATGTGTCATTATTTCTATTGAGGTTACCCATCGAGTTAGAGGTTACCTAAAGTATGTATACTGTTTAGATCAAAACTAAAGAATATTAAATTTATTTAAATGTATATTTCTTTGTTTCTTATATGAACTTTCATATACTATATATGTAAACTAAAAATAATTCGATCAAAATCAGAATTAGATCTATAAAATTGCAACCTTTCCCGGATCATGGATAAACTGACTCTGTGTAGAATTTTTTCCAACCTTCTGCTTAAATATGCTGGACGTAACTTCAAGCCCTTTGGTATTATGTTATTGTCTCTACATCTTCGTAAAAATTTGATTGAAATTTGACAATGTGCCAGTTTTTCATAAAGAATTTCCAATCTCCGAAAATTTTGAATAACGCTGGGCCCATAACGGTTTCTTATTATTGTTCTGAAGCTATTTTCTTGTGGCATTGTGTTAAAATCACCTTTCTCTTTATATTTATTGGACTAGATTTAAGCCTTGTAGGAAGCAGTCTCGCTGGTACATTACGTACACAGCTACTAATTACCTATACTCAGTGAACTAGCACCTATAGAACCTTCGTCATCATCATCATCATCAATGGCGCTACAACTCTTCGTGAGTCTTTGCCGCGTTTACTATTGCCTTCCATGTTTGTCGGTCCTCTGCCAGTAATTCCCATTATCGCACTCCCATTTTCTCTAGATCTTCTTTGACTGCATTTTCCCACCTTTTTCTAGGCCGTCCTACAGACCTTCTTTCTGGGCCTCTGGCCCTCTGGCCTTTCCCAGAACACATTATTTATAAGGCGATTGTCGTTACTGCGTATCACATGTTTTGCCCATCTGAGTCTATTGGTCTTTATATATTTGACTAGATTGTCTTTCCGAATAGAGACTCTAGCTCGTTATTGTATCTGCCCCTCCATTCGTTTGTCACGCTGTCTCTGCAAGGGCCATATATCATTCGAAGAATTTTACGTTCCCTCACGAGCAATTTATTTATTTCTCTTTTTGTTAACGTCCATGTTTCGCTATTGTGGTCCTATTATGGTCTTATATATCCGGATTTTTGTATCTCTTAAAAGAAGTTTTGACTTCATTAGATGTTGCATTGCAAAGAAAGATCTGTTTCCTGCCATTATTCTCGTTTCAACTTCTCGCTCTAATTTGTTGTCATTTGTGATTGTTGCTCCTAGATATTTAAATTCTTTAACCACTTCGAAGTTGTGATCATTTATAGTAATAATGTTTTGTCTTATTCGCCGTCGTTCTTGTTTTGAGACGACCATGTATTTTGTTTTGTCTTCATTTATTTTTAGACCGATGTTTAATGCAGCTTCTTCAAAGCTCGAGAAAATATCCTTAATTTCTAATGTTGATTGTGCTACTGCGTCTAGGTCATAGGCAAAAGCGAGTATGATTTTTGCTCCCCGAGCAGTTATGTCTGGTTTGATTTTTGGATATATTTTTCGCATGACATATTCTAAGGCCAGGTTAAACAACAATGGGGACAACGGATCTCCCTGTCTCAGTCCAGAATTTACGCAGAAAGCATTTGATATTTTTCCCCCTATTCTAACTTGTGCAAAAGAATTACTTACACACCTAGTTTCTTGGGTACGCCGAGCTCGATCATTGCCTTCCATAATGTTGCACGATTAATTGAATCATAAGCCTGTTTGAAGTCTATAAAAATCTGATGCACGTCGTGATTATATTCCCAATACTTTTCAAGCATTTGTCTTATTGTAAATATTTGATCAATAGTCGATATGCCAGGCCTGAAACCACACTGGTAGTCACCAACTATTTCTTCGGCGTATGGTACTAATCTTTTTAATAATATTGAAGCCAATACTTTATATGTAGTGTTGATTAGTGAGATTCCTCTGTAATTCATGCATTGTTCCTTTTTTCCTTTCTTGTGTATTGGTACAATAATACTACCACACCATTCTTTCGGCATTATTTCTTGTTGCCAGGCCATTTCTATTAATTGATGGATTTTACTTCTATAGACTTATAGACTACTATATTACATTAATTAATTAATTTCGTACACATGGGGGTCTATTTATCGGCCAGCCAACAAAGGTTACAGATGAATATTGTTCGTTGGTCACTTGATCAGATTAAAATAGGTGAATATGCCGAAGTAGTTTTTACATGAAAAAAAAAATAAAACAGCTTTCTGTACAATTTTTCTCACTGGCTCGGTATAACCCCTAAACAAATGTTAAATTTAATTTCTATTACACTATCATTTTTATTTTTAGATAACAAACCACTAATACTGTTGTATCCTGAAATAATTAACATTGAAATTAATACGATACATACAATACGATGCCACTAAAATACGAGGTACAACAGCCACAAAATTAATGAGAAACGTCAAATTTAATTGCTTAATTATTTCAGGATTGTTTTTTTAAGTAAATTGTAAAATATATTCTTCAATTAGGAGTAAAATAGTTTGTTACTGTTAAATAATTGGTTTTTTCCATTAACTTTAATCTATAATGAAGACATGATGCATTGTATTTTTTGTAGAGTAGTTTAGCAGCATCGAGTATGTTTAGCAGTCAGCTTGTTGTCACGCTGAAACGTAGAGTTATTAGTTTTACGCAAGGCCACTTAAAAATTAGATTGTCATTGGTTGTTCTCTTATAAAACTCCTGCACGTCATCCAATTTTGACGTTGACATTTTCATCGATGACGTTGACATCGTAAAGAATTATGAAATGAACAAAATGCAAAGTTATTAATATAAATTCATATGTTCAGAAGTACATTATGAAAAGTTCTAACAACAAAAAGCAATTAATTATATTGAATAATGTTTATTATTAAATTTAAATAAAAAATTACAATTGTTTCTTGGCAAACTGTTAATAATAACTATATAATGTTTTACTGTCTTTGAATTCTACAAATTCATTAATAAGTAAAGAACACCGAATAATATTCCAAAAGAAATGGATTTAAATAATATTGCTGTCTTGAATAACTTCGGTTTTCAGAAAAACCATTGTTTTGAAGACGTTTCGGCAAAGTTACACTTGTCATTATCAATCATCATCATTATCAAATCAGTATAATGGCAGCTTGAGTACTGAATGTGCTGTTAAGTTAGAGGTTATGGTTTTTATCTTCTTCTAGTGCCGTCTCCACTAATGAAGGTTGGCTAAAACCATTGCAAATTCGTCTCTATCTTCTGCTTTTCTTAACAGGGTCTATGTTTAACCTGGTCCAGTCGCGAATGTTTTTCAGCCAGGATATTTGTCGTCTATAAGGACCCCTTTTGCCTTCGATTTTACCCTTCATAATCAGCTGCAACAACTCGTTTTAAATATGTGCCCCAAATATGCTGTCTTTCGCCTTTAAATGGTGTTCAAAAGTTCTCTATATCTTCCCATTCTGTGCAACACCATTTCGTTCGTTTATCAAAACCAAAATTATTCAACGCGGAGTCAAACCCGGAAAACTACAGAAAGCACATATAACTCCTTGGGAAATTTCAAGTGTAACATTATATATATATATATATATATATATATATATATATATATATATATATATATATATATATATATATATATATATATATATATTACATCTTTAACAATAAAAAAAATATGTGTCCCGTTTATTGTTTGTCTAAGGGTATATTCAACATACCTGCAAATTGTTCTACATACTCGTTTCATAAATATTCACGGAACAATGTATAATATATCAAATCATGAAGCATGACCGAATGCCAGTTGAATATTTCCTAGCCATTTTTATAGTCAAATAAAACTTGCTATTCGAAAATTACGCTTTTGATTTAGTTATGTAGAATTCCGTACCAATAAAATGTTATTATTAGTATTAACTACCTTTATTTTTATTACAACTTTCGATTTCTTGGCAGCATGTATGATCTGCTTTTAAATAGATGATGTACAGAGTTAGATTTTATTATGATATGACTTAAGAATCTTAGAAATGAAAATTACAGGAAATATCAGTGACACAATGATTCACAAAATATTTTAGGGGACACAAAGCATAAATATCATACACGGTGTTTTATATGTCAAGATGAGTAATTTAACTGCAAAATTTTTGTTTAAAAATTAGCCTTTACTACTTTTTAAAGAACAATTAAATGCTATACTTTTATACTTTACTGTATAATCACTAATCTTCTTCTTCTTCTTCTGGTGTTACTATTAATTTCTCTTTTAAATAGTTCATTTGAATTACAGCTACCCAGCAGCAATGAAAACGCATTTGACAGAGTTCAACATCAAAAGATGATAAACATTTTAAAAGAAGCAGACCTGGATGACAAAGACCTCAGAATAATTTCAGAACTCTACTGGAATCAGACCGCATACATGAAAATTAACGGAGAAGAAACAGATCACATAAAAATACTACGTGGAGTTAGACAGAGATATATCCTATCGCCGTTGATATTTAATATGTAATAGAAAATAGAATGTAAATAGAAAATTTTTAACGAGGCTCTTTACGGAATAGACGAAGGCATCCTTCTAAATGGTGAAAGAGTAAACAATGTTAGATATGCCGACGACACCATGGTGATAGCAGATAGTTTAGAGGGACTTCAGAGGCTAATGAACAGAATAAACGAGTACAGTCAACAGTACGGACTAAACATTAATACCCACAAAACGGAACAAATGATTATCAGCAAGGAGAATATAAATGGGGCTCATCTATACATTAATGGGACGCAGATAGAGCGAGTAAAGCAGTATTGCTACCTGGGAACTATTATAAACGAACAGTGGAGCAATGTACAGGAAATAAAGTGCCGCATAGGAAAGGCAAGAACGGTCTTTAACAAAATGAGCGCCATCTTCAAAAGTCACAACATATCCCTAGATACAAAAATGAGACATTTGAGATGCTATGTTTTCTCTGTGTTGTTGTACGGGGCGGAGGCATGGACGCTTACAGACATCACTATTAAAAAACTTGAAGCATTTGAGATGTGGCTTTATAGAAGAATGCTTAGAATAGCAAGGATCACGAACAAGGAAGTTCTAGAAAAAATGAAGATGGAACCAGAGATTGTGTTTACGATCAAACGCATAAAATTTCAATATCTGGGACACGTTATGAGAAATCAGCACCGTTACTCCCTGCTGCAGTCTATATTGCAAGGTAAAGTCAAAGGCAAGCGAGGACCCGGTAGAAGGAGAATATCATGTCTGCGGAATTTAAGAACATGGTTTAAGAAAACCTCAACGGAGCTGTTTCGAGCCGCAGCGAGCAGGGTCATGATTGCCAATATGATTTCCAACATCCGAAATGGATAGGAACCAGAAGAAGAAGACAGCTACCCAATTCTCATAGAAAAATAAGAGACACTGAGCTAGATCATCGACAAGATGGATAGACGACTTACGAAAAACAGCAGGGAATTGGATACAGAATAGGATATCTCTTATTTCTATTATATCTTTCCTTATTATGTCCTTACCTTGACAAGTTTATTTCAGTTTTCTTGGAATTACTTTAAAAGGCTATTTTGTTTATCTTCAAAGATCTGTGCCATTTTTAGCGTTTTTGTTTGATTTATGTAGCTATTTTAGTCATTTACAATAATTTTATATTTACACCTGCTAACATGCTAGTTTAACCAACTATTTGCTTACTTGATAGGTGTTTCACTAGGGTGTCGTGTTTTTACAATTTGTTTTTAATGGTCGGTGGTGGTTTACGTGCCGTTTGAGTCTCTGTTGGTGAGAGTGAAACTGTACTTTCTCTGAGGAGTCGTTTACCTTTATTTTTTTGCGTTCTGAACTCAAATCCATTCGGTTTTTTACTTAGTTCATCCTCGTCCATGCGATATTCTATATCTTGATTTTGCTGTTGTTTTGCTTCCTCTATTTTCTTTTTTAGTGTATCTATTTGGACTTCCATTTGCTGTACGATCAATTTTAAATTATCTCTTTCTTATTTTTCCTAGATCCAGGCGATGTATAATATCTGTTCATTTTGCAAGTAATACCTCACTTGGTGTTATCGGTTGGAAAAACATATTGTCTTTTTCGATATTTCCGCACACTCATCTCACCCTATGGTCCGAGATCGCCCAGACTATTTAAAGATTTACTAGTTTCACTATCTATTTGTTAGTCAACTACAGATATGTTATAACCAACAGAGATATACATCCATCGAAAATAATCGACATAAGATGCCTCAACTCAGCAGATGTAGGTAGCGACCATAGTCTAGTATTATGTAAATAGGAAAGGAAAGAAAATAAAAGGACTAAATACGGAATCCACGGAATACTTATAGAGAAAAAGAATATCAGAGAATATCGCTGGAATGAAATATTTGATCACGATAACATCTAGGAAAGCTGGGAGAACTCAAAAATAACATGACTAATGCAGCAACAGAATCACTTGGAGAGAGGAAAGTAACAAACACTAACATATCAAAAAAGAAAACACCATGGTTTAGATAGGAAGTGAAGATAAAATGCGAAGAAAAGAAGAAACCCTTGTTACAATACAGAGCACAACAAACAGAACAGGCATGTAACCACTATAAATAAATCAGAAATGAAACGAATACTTTAGTTAGACAAATAAAAAGGAAACACTGGCAGAGCTTCTCAAAACAGATGGAACACGACTTCTACGGAACACAAAAAGAAATATGGAGAATGATCAGAGAGCAAAGAAAACAGATGAACGAACTAATAAACACGAAACACATTCAGAAGCAAACATTGTTAGATTACTTTCGATCCCTATTTGCTAAAGGTGACGATAATGAACCACCAATACCAGAGCTGACGACAAACGAAGATATATCTATTGAGGAGGTGAAGTTAAGGAAATTAAAAAATAGAAAATCACCAGAAGAGGACAGAATACCGAACGAATTCCTACAGTACGGAGAACCAGATCTGACCAAACAACTATTCTAATCCAAAAAATAATAGAATAAAACAATTCCTCAAGAATGGATATCAAGCATCCTAATACCTCTCTTTAAAAAGAGAAACCAATCGGATCCGGAATATTACAGAATAATTAATATATTAATCACGACACTAAAATTAACAACCAAAGTGATAACAAATGAAATTGAATGAAATTATAACATTAGCAGAAGAATAACAAGGTTTCAGATCGGGAAGATCATGCATCGACGCTATATTTATAATGAGTCGAGAGTAAGAGAAATCATTAGAATATAACAAACCGGCATATCTATGTTTCGTGGATCTTAAGAAGGCATTTGACTGAGTCAAATTAAAGGACGTTATCCACTTATTGTACGCAAGAGAGATACCTCTAGAAATAATCAAAACGATCGAAAATATTTACCAAAACAGCACAATAAAAGTAAAAGTGGAAGAAGAACTAACTGACCCTATTGAAGCTGGCAGTGGGATAAGATAGGGAGATTCCATGAGTACACTATTGTTCAACCTGATTATGGATGAAATAATAAAAAAAGGAAGAACTAAAAAAGGATACCAAATGGGAGAAAAACAACCTAAAATAATCTTCTATGCAGACGACGCAATACTACTCTCTCAAAGTCAAGACGATTTACAACGTATGCTGCACCAATTTAATATAACCCCCAGAAAATTTAACATGTTAATTTCCCCAAAAAAGAAAAACTGCATGGTTATAACACCAAATTTAATAAGATGTAAATTGAAGGTGGAAGGTCAGATAATAGAACAAGTGATGGAGTTTAATTATCTAGGCATCACATGATCTAGCTACGAAAAGCCAGAAACTGAAGAGGAAGATCAAGCGAATAGAGCAAACAGAGCCACAGGCTGCCTGAATGAAACAATATGGAGAAATAAAAATATCAGGAAAGAAATGAAAGGCGTAATTTACATTGGTCATCAGACCAATAATGACATACGTGGCAGAAACACGACCTGACACTGACAGGACAAAAAGTATGTTAGAAACAGCAGAGATGAAAAAACTTAGAAACAATGATGGTAGGACATTATGGAACAGAACTAGAAGTACAAATATACGACGTAGATGCAAGTTGGAGAACATCAAGAACTGGGTAAGAAATAGAAGAGTAGAATGGAACGATCGTATAAGCTGGATGACAACAAATAGAGTAGTAAAGATGGCAAGAGACGGTTCTCCAATAAGAAGACGATCACGAAAACAATGGAACGACAACTTACTGGAGGCACATTGAAAACGGACTCATGTCTACATAAAAAGAATAAGAAGAAGACTATCTATTTGTGAATATAAAACTTTTATATCTTATCATAATAGGATTTTAATTTTGCAAGTAAAAACTTTCAAACTTTTATTACAATGGGTTTTTAATTATTACCATAATTATGTCTTCATTCATCGATACGATATTTATTTGACGGAAGTAAAATAAATACTCGGTGGCCTAGGTGAAAGGAATTGAAGGGGAGAAAAGTTTAGATTTGTATGGAAGAAGATATGATTAAGACGTGATCATTGGGTATATCATTTTTCAAAGTAAAACACTTGCACGTCACGATTTATACAAAGTGACGTCACTTGTATTTAAAATTTCCAGAACATCAACCTTAGAGTTGAAATTTTCCTAACAAAGCTAATAATACGAAACGTGTAATAATCAGAAAAATAAAATCATCATTATATTGGAAATTTTAGAATTATATTGATTAAATAACCAAAAACATTTGTTATTATTAATAATATAAATTTTATGAAATAAATCTTTAAGTCTAATATTCCACAAAATAATAATTTTAATTAAATATATTAGACAATTGTACGCAACTGATATGGAAATACTTCAAATTTTATTGACAGTTCAGCGTGTGGCAAAAGTGTATAAAGTGTTGCCACTTTTTTAGAGTAAGAATTTTGTTTATGTTTTGATTTCTTACAGAATTTGATCAAAATGTAATATATATTAATATGTTGTATTTATAAATACATATTAAATTTAAATTAATAGCTTTAAAAACTAATTATTGTTGTGTATTGTGATTGTGCTATGCAAAACCAAATAAATAGTATGTAGACAGCTGATAAGCTTTCATAAAAGATAGATTATTTTGAACAAAAAATAATGGCGTGACGTTTTTACTATTAAAGCCCTAAAAGAGGTAAGTTTAAAATGTAGATTATATAATTTAGTACTAAAATGTTTTTTTATGTATTTTAGTGTGTTGCAGTAGTCTTAAAACTAAGTGTATTTACTGGTAATATAATAGTTTGACAAAAGGTTGACATTTTAAAATTCCTCACTTACTAACTATTCTGATGTTTTGGCAACGCTGTGGGGTTCTGACGTCGTAAATCTTGAATGACGTGCAAGCATTGTTATATGAAAAATGGTATACATATAAGGAGATGTGATAAACAGGAAATATTAAGATTAATTTTATTAGATACGATTGAAAGAGGAAGAGCAGAGGAAAGCAGGAAGTTGTAGCAATAGTCGGCGCTTCGAGATATAAGAGTTTGGCGCGAAATTCAAAATGCAGATAATATTTTCACACTTGGTGGAGAGGACAATTATGAATAAATAGCAGATGAACGTCTACACGCTGGAAGCGTATGGTACTTGAAGAAGACGAATTATGTCAGACCAGAATGGCTACACTGATAAAATCCTGAGTTCCTCTGCCAGAGGACCCCTCCTCCAAATGGTCCTCCCCTAACCAATGGGTAAGCTCAGTTAGTTCAGCAATTCCGATTTTGTACCTTATTACAGTCGGTTCACAATTTGTTGATAGCTCACTACAAGTTTAACCCTAATTAGAAAACTGAAATACAGAGAGGATAGGTAATACGATATAATAGTAAAAACCAACCTAAAACTGACGGTTTAAGACGTTTTCGACTAACCCACCTTATATCTGAAGGAATACAATACCTTATAATCCTATTACGGGGTTATTTTGAATGGTTAGACATGAACGACCAGTGTCGTAGAGTATATGATTAAAATATTTATTTGAACTAAATAAATATATTTTTTAATTTGTACTTATGTAAATTGTATTTTTTAATAAAAATTATTTATTTTATTCAAAAATAAAAAGTTTCTTGCCATTTGTAAAAGATACATTTATTTAATTAAGGAAAAAGGCGTTAAATGTCCCATGGCAAAATTTCCAATGTGTTTTAAATGTATCCATTATTTTCGAATCCGGAGAAAACTAATAAATATTTTTGAAAAATTTAAACGCAGAATGAAAGATTACATTATTACTCAGGGCAGAAAGTCCCTGAAAACTTCTACAATGTTTATTTTAATATGTTATGTAACAGGGGTGAAAATAAAAGAGAAAATATAGTATAATTTTTAATTGAAAATATTGCATGCAAAAGAAACTTTTTATTCTAAAAAATATTTCATTCTGCATTTAAATTTTTCAAAAATGCTTTTTAGTTTTCTCAGGATTTGAAAAAAAAATGGATACATTTAAAACACATTGAACATTTTGACAGGCGACATTTTGCGCATTTCCCCTTTAATACCTTACGATTACAACTACTATTACTTACCTTATATAATTACGATTAGAAAACTATTCAAATTCAAAATAAATAGGATCAACTTCGGAATCCGAGTCGTCTTGAGGGTTAATAATTAGGTTAATAATCTCTACGGTCGCATCAATTATGTTATCAAGATCCCACATTTTTTGTTCTTCTTCTATTACAAGTCTTACTGCATCTTTCCAGTTTTGGCTTGCCTGGAGCTTAATATATTTTTATCTGACCAAATTTTTTTTAGAGTATGACCTGAGTTTACCCACGTTTCATCCTGGTAGAAGATGGGCCTTTCTTCAGCCCGAAATTTTCGTATGAATCTTATATAATTTCTTCTTCAACATCACCTTCGTCTCCCGGTCAATCAAAAGTGATTTTCGGTCTGATTTCTCCCACCGGAAATTTAATTCTTTTAAAACTTGCCACAATTTAGTTCGTCCGATATGAGGCAAATCCGGGTCGTCTCTAACTTCTTGTAAAATTTTGTTTAGGTTTGGTATTTCCTTTTTGAAAAAAAATCCATGGATTTTCCTTCGAATACCATTTTTGGCAAATTCATCAATTTCAATAGGCTTTTTCCCTCTCTTTAAGTGTTCGTTTGTGTTTGGGTTAGCTATACCGTGTTTTTTTCTTTCTGATAGGAACCTATATAAAGTTGACTCTCCTACGCCAGTCATGTTGGCACAACTTTCGACTATGTTGCGAACAGTGTTTGTGGGATTCTGAGAAACCAGAGCATCGTGAACATTCAGGACAATAGTCTTCTCTCTTGGTGAATAGACAGACTTACTGACTGTACGCAACAGTACCGGTGTAAAACTTGATGATGAAGCCATAGACGCGGAAACTGGGGAATTCCATCTTAATTATCTTGCAACAAATAGTACCTTCGGATATGAATTCCAGGTTTTCTAGTAAAGTGATTAAACGCGAAGATTAGTATTGAAATATCCAAAGAGATAAGGTATTCTTATTTACAAAATTGTTAATGGTTAAATTCTTATTTTTATTAATATAATATAATAACCAACATTAGTCGTGAAAGTTTTAATTGTTTTTTTGCTAAATATATTAGTACTAAAATATTATCAATATTATATATAACAGTATTAAAACATTATATTATTATTTAATCAATAAACACCTTAGGAACGCCTATGATTTACGACCGTTTTATGAGTTTGAGGCATATTTCGTGCTCTCAACAATTTGTGAACGAAGAATAACTCCCTTTCAATTATTACCGACTTGCTAGTTTTGTGTTTTCAGCCCTTCCGCCATTACGTATCCCGTTTTTCGTTATGTATGTCAGTTGTAGCTGAATTTTAACGCAATGCCTGGTAATGAAAATCGCATTTAATATGGTGCTTTATATTATATGTTAGTATAAGACTAATATTTTTGCTACGCAGAAATATCTTGATTTGTATAAACGAATTTTCAAGATTTTCAAATGGAAAACCATAGCTACGCCACTGTCTAAAACCAAATAACGAAATACATAACTTACATACACACTGTGCCAAAACTAGCGATTTATAAAATAAAAGCAGAAATATTTTATTTTTCATTTTGACATTAGAGATTTGTTTAGAAATCACTAACGTCTCTATTTTCGTATAGGTATATATCTGCAACAGAAATCGCAAACATTTTAAGTAATTCACGCATTTTGTTTAGAATACGTATCGTTGAACTTTTAAATAAAACTAAAAATATTTTATATCGGAATCTGGATTAAAAAATAATCCCGCTGATGAGAGAAACGTAACACAAAAAACTCCAGCCAGGAAAACATATATTTCGAGTGATCGTTACTAAATAAATATATTTAGTTTAAAATAGAACCTTTTCATTTGTTTAATTACAATAACAAAAAGTAAATAGCTGATTTATTCGCTGGAATTGGCGGAAATTTGATGAAAATTTATTTTATAAATAAACCAGCGAAAACTGCTGTTTTGTAATTTTGAACACGGTTTCCTCAATGATTTTTCCACTGACATCAATCCATAAATGTTTTTATAGGAAATAGGAAACTGTTTTTACTTAAAATAAATCAATTTAGTCTATACAGAACAGAGAGAAATGGATACCAATGACGATCTTCTTCTTCTTAAAGTGCCCTCTCCTCAATGGAGGTTGGCTACTACAATTTTAAAATCTTCTCTATCTTCAGCTGTTCTTATTAGCTGTTCAAAATTTAGCCCTGTCCATTGTCGGATGTTTCTGAGCCACGATAGTCTTTTCCTTCCTAGGCCTCTCTTTCCCTCGATTTTTCCTTTCACTATAAGTTGGGCATATTGGTACTTATTATTTCTCAGTATGTGGCCTAGGTATGATGTTTTTCTAACTTTTACTGTGTTAAAAAGTTCTCTTTCCTTGCCTATTCTATGCAGCACTTCTTCGTTTGAGGTATGCGATGTCCATGAAATTTTGAGCATTCTCCGGTAGATCCACATTTCAAAGGCCTCCAATTTATTTACGGTTGATGTTTTTAGGGTCCACGTTTCAACTGCATATAGAAGAGTCGACCAGACGTAGCATTTTGATAAACGTAGTCGAATTTCGAGTTTTATTCGAGAATCACAAAGCAGTTTTTTTATTTTTTCGAAAGATTTTCTGGCCTGTTCTATTCTCGATCTTATTTCTAGATCAGGATTTAGGCTGCTATCGATCCAACATCCCAGGTACTTAAATCTATTGACCTGTTCTAAAATGTGCCCATTTATTGTGCAAGGTTGAGGTACGTTTTGATTTTTTCGGATTGACATCACTTTGGTTTTTTTAATGTTTATTTTCATACCAAATTGCTCACAGGTCGAGTTGGTCTTGTCGATGAGTCGTTGTAGACCACGTCGGAATCCGCAATTAACACTGTATCATCGGCGTATCTGATACTGTTGATATTTACGCCATTCACCTTGACTCCATCCTTGGAATCCTCCAATGCTTCTTTAAATAGAAACTCGGAGTAAAGATTAAACAGCAGAGGCGACAGAACACATCCTTGTGTAACTCCCCTCCTAATTTCTACTTCTGCGGATGTGGAACCTTCGATCCTAACTCTGGCGTTTTGGTTCCAGTACAAGTTTTTTAAGAATTTGATGTCTTTTCCATCTAAACCGACTTCTTGCAAACGTTCTAATAGTAGGTCGTGTCTTACTCTATCAAATGCTTTTCGAAGTCTATAAAGCATATAAATATATCTTTCTGTTGGTCGTAGCATTTTTGGGCGAGAACTAGTAAACTGAACAGGGTTTCTCTCGTTCCCATGCCGGCTCTGAATCCAAACTGATCGTCTCCGATGATTGTTTCGCACTTTCTATAGATACGATTATGTACGATTTTTAGTAGGACTTTTACTGCATGACTCATAAGGCTTATCAGACGGAACTCATTGCAGTGTTGTGGGTTTGGCTTTTTTGGTAGTGGGATGAATATTGACTCCAGCCAATCTTGGGGTATTTTGCCTGTATCATAAATGCGATTGAATAAAAGGACAAACATTTCGATATTTTCTTCGCTGATTAATTTTAACGTTTCTGGGTATATTCCGTCTGGACCTGGGGTTTTATTTGTTTTAAGATGATTAATTGCATTTATGATTTCAGATTTCAGAATTGTTGGCCCTTCGTTGTTATTTTCCAATCTTGGTTTTTCTCGTATGTCGTGAAAAAGAATTTTAATATAGTTTTCCCATTCTTTCAGTTTGTCTTCCGTTGATTCTAGCAGTTTGCCATCCGTGTTCAGCATGGTGTGAAAAGTCGTTCTCTTGGTAGTCGATGTAAACTCTTTTACCTTTTTATGTAAATTAAAAAAAATCGTGCCTTTGTTGTCGCGCCAATGACGATAAACAAATAAAAGACAGGAGGGAATCTTTATGACGGGAAAATCAATGAGGGGGAAGACAGAAATATTAAAAAACAAGAGCAAAATAAAATAACATAAAGTAAGGTACATTCACAAATATATTGCCTTGACTAATGAATAATTTCATAAGTAAACCAAGCAATAAACACAGCGAACTGACAATAAAACATTAAATATTTCCAACATGAGATCCAGGAAAGCAGATAAAAGACATTTGCCTATGTTTGTGGTAACGATAGAAAAAGAAGACGTACCAAAAGCTAAAAAATAACGAACCTCATGTACATGAGAATACAAATTGAAGACCTACAAAAAGTCAAGGGCTAACACAATGTTTTAATTGCCAGGGCTTCCACCATACCCAAAATGCCTGTTAAAAAGAACCAAGATGTGTAAAGAGTGGTGAAAACCACCTGACAAAATGGTGTACAATTCCACAAGAAGAAAATGCAAAATGTGCCAACTGTCAAGGGCAACATCCAGCCAGTTTTAGAGGATGCCCAAGAATACCTGCCTGGGGTAGACCCAGAGTACAAGCAGCACCAACCAACAACAGGGTGCAACATCTAACAAGAACAAATGGGCAGTCATATGCTCAAGCAACAAAAACACCAGAAACATAAAATACCATCCTATTTTCCAAAGAACAACAAGATGGACCAACCCACATGGTTGGTGTATGAAGCGATAGGGGGGATAAAGATAGCACTGAACTAAGATACGAAAAAAGGAGATTCTTAAAGATAGGCTAATGGAATCCAGGCGGTATAAGAACAAATGTAAATGTTTTGGACTAATTAATCAACAGACGCGAAATGCACGTCTTAGCAATACAGGAAACCAAATTGACGAACAGCATAAACATAAAGTTTTCTGGCTACGACATCTACAGGAACGATAATAGAGCAAATTGAGGAAGCACTGCTATCCTAGTGAGAAAAGGAATTCCACACACCAGAATACTAACACCACAACTAAACACTATGGAAGCAACTACAATCAAAGTACAAATGAGGTAAGAAGATATCAGAATCACGTCTGCCTACTTAAGGCCACGAGATCCTATAATAGATGACGAACTGAACGCGTTCCTGAATATAGAAGAGCCGTTCATAATAATAGGAGACCTAAATGCGAGATCCCCAAACTGGAACGATATAGCTACGAATAGAAACGGAAGATTACTAAACAACTATCTAGAATATAACGAAGACACAATGGTAACAGGGCCCTTCGAACCGACACATTTCTCAGGAAATGCTCAACCCACCCATCTAGACATAGTAGTAGTTAAAAATCTAGGACTACAGACCTAGATCAGAACATTAAACGAAGGATCACAAGACCACAACCCCATACTACTAGAAATAAGAACATGGAAAAAAAACAACACAACAACAATAAAAAGAAAGAAAACAAAGTGGACAAATTACACAAGACTGTGTAATTTGTCCATTTTGTGGACTCCAAGTGAGTATTGGAGTCAACAACGTCTCAGTGATAAACAATCCACAAGAAATAGAAGAAAGAGTCCAAGAGTTCGAAAACATCGTACAAGAAGCACTCAGAAATAGCACTACTGAAGAAGAAATAGACATACACATGGAAAGGTTTAGAGACATAAACCAGGAAATTAAAGACATGATAAGGGAAAAGAACAGAGCCAAAAAGAGAGCTAGAAGAACAAAAAACTAGGAGGACAAAAGCAGGACAAATTAGCTAAACAGAATAGTGAAAGCAGCACTAGACAGGATAACCACGTTCAAGAAATGGAGGAAAAATGTGAAAGAGAAACATGCAAAACATATGAAAACTACAAAAAATACTAAGAAATGATAGAAAACCCATACCTCCACTACACGGTGAAAATGTAATTGTCTACACCATAGATGACAAAGCCGAGGTGATGAGAAGGATTCTCGAGAGAGAGAGTGTACATTAAATTATCACTAAGACGAAGATGTAGGCTTCATCGAAGAAGTCGAGGACAACAAGAAATTCCCGAAGAATCAGAGGAGATACACACCTACAACTCCTCAAGAAATAAACGAACTAATTAAAAATAGCTGACCGAAAAAAGCACCTGGTCTAGATGAAATTTCAAATAGAGCTCTGAAGTATCTACCAGCAAAAGCAATAGTACTGTAGGTCTATTAAGTTTTTTTATTATTTGAAAAGGCACTAATGTTAGAATAAAAGTCCGCGATCCATACGAGAAGTCTTTGTTACATAAAATAAACTGTTATGATGTTATTTACTGGTACACAAAATTACGGATAATTGTCTGCGAATTAAAATATCGAACACCCCCGTCATTAATTGTTTTCGTCTTTGCTGTTTTAGAGCTCTCTAGAATCTCTTTCTGTTTAGAGAACTGCAACAAGTAAGGGTGATAGAGAAAATGGCAGAAAAATCCAGAATCCAGAAAACGACCAAAACAGCAAATCCTGGCAAACCCATAAAGTCTAAATAATTCTGGGCACAAAGTCTGGGCACGAAGGGCCCACATCCTCGTACACCGAGTCGCCGAACTGGGCGCAGCCCGAAGCAGAGACTCGAAGCCCGAGCAAGCTATTTCAGGAAGAGGTATTTGTTCTTTTATTAAATTTTCCAATAGATACTTAGCAGCATCATTATATATGCACCCGAACATCCAATGATTGATATCGTCAGTGTTACCATTACAATCGCAGAGTTCTGTTTCACTTAAATTAAATCTATGAAGATGGGCTTAGACAGTAGCATGATTGAAAAGGCATCTAACAAACACTGAATATACTTTTCTATTGGGATGACTTCTTGCAGCAAAAGGCGCAGTAGGTAAAACAGCGTGATTTTTTGTATAAAGGTTGTTACTTCTGTTACAGAAAGCATTCCATTTAATTTCCCAGTTTTCTTTTAAATCTTGTTTAAACAGCGAGACTAAATCACTTCTATTAAGTCACCTAATTTTTCATCCTTTTGAAGTCGCTTCTTTAGCGAAATAATCTGCTTTGGTGTTACCCGAGATACCAACATGTCCCTTTACCCAAATGAAAGAGACTGAATTATTTCTTTAAGTAGCTTTAGTTGATTTTCTAAAAGTTTGACGATAATACTGTTTTTGTATATATGCTTATGCGAATTATCTAAAGCAGACAACGCAGATTTTGAATCCGACAGAGTTACTGTTTGTTAATCAGACATTTTCTTCTCAACAGTCCCTTCCAGATCTTAATATATTGCAAACAGTTCTGCGGAATAAATGGAACATTGTTGGTTTAATTTAAACATAATGTGTTCTTAATTGTTTTGGATATATACCGCACAACCATCTCCTAAAATGGATTTTGAACCACCTGTGAAAATCCTATACGGCTTATGAAATTTAGCAAGTTGTTTCTGAAGTTAAATGGCGTTGTTATCATCAAAAGTAGGGAAATAAAGTATGGCTTGGGAATAAAGAATATTGAAATAGATTGGAAGAAATTAGTTTCAGCTGGGATTTCTAAATAAGAAGAAACATTAGGAAATGCTTAGCTAAAGTTAGAGAATTTTTGTTATGGGACCATTTGTCAAGTAAGTTAGACACAGATATGTCGGATATTTTTTGCAATAGGTAGGTTTGGTTATTACCTTGACATTTAAGAATTAACTTTTCAGCTAAAAAAAGACGTCTTAAATTTAATGGAGGTTCCATACATTGGGCTAATAGATTTTCAGTGGGTGTAGATTTAATTGCACCTAAAACCAATCGCAGAGTTTGTACTGGATTCGGTCTAATTTTTTAAGTCTAGTATTTGCAGCAGACCCATATAAAAAGCAACCATAGTCAAGAATTGACCTGGTATATGCCGGTTAACTACCTTTAAAACATTTAGGCTTTTTTCGCATTTAATTAAACAGTTATTAATATGTTCTGTCCATGTTAGTTTGGTATCGAGTTTGACGCCGAGATAAGTATAGTGTTTTTGAATAGGTATACTTAGATTATCAATTCTAATACTGGATATCTTCGGTAAGCGATAACGAGTAAACAACACCAAAGCGGATTTATTCGAAGTAAGTTTCAACCCTTGGTTAAGAAACTATTCTCTTGCACTGTACATAATCCGTTTTATTGAATCAATACATTCCTGATAAGAATTTTTAGAAGTGTAAAGACAGAAATCATCGAGGTATTGTAAAATATTACAATTAATACCCATACCATGTATCTCCATAGTACATAATATATACATAGATTAAACAACAGAGGGCTAAGCACAGATCCCTGCGGAAACCTTGATAAACTAACCTTGGACCAATCAATTTATTATTGCACCGAATAAATACTTGTCTATTAACAAATAGATTAACCAATACCTGTGCACATCTAGTTGGGACTCCTATAGGTGTTAGTTTCTCGAAAAGTAAGTTTAAAATTACGTTGTCATATGCACCCGAAATATCTAGAACTAGTGCTGCTAAATAATTATTATTTGAGTAGGACAATTGAATATCAGTAATTAATTGTGACAGACAGTCGATGGTTCCTTTATTTCTCCGAAAGTCTAACTGAGTTACCGGGAATATGCCTTTGTTTTCAGGATCCGTTCAAGTGTTTTATAGTGTATTTTTATGTATGAGAGAGTAATAAAACAATAAATTATGTATGCAAATCCCTAAACTGTTGATACGGGTGACTCAATGAAAAACAGATATTTGTCAACAAGTTTACAGAAGTATATAGGAAAACAATTTTAAATTGAGTATGACCACCAGGTATAAAGGTTGGAGCAGAATAGAATACAATAGTTGTGAGGGTTACTAATCCCTAAATAAGGTTGCCAGTGTCGGAGTGATGGAGGTTAACAGGTACTAATGAATTTGCAAGAAATGTAAGATGTTTATTTTATTGGTTATATATAACCAATAAAAGTTTAATAAGTACCTACCTATTTGCAAAATAAAGTTTAATTCTTTAGATAAAATAAAACGTTTTATTTTATCTGAAATGAATGCATTCCACGAAGTAAGGGTTTCAACAATCAAACATTTAATTCTTTAATTCCAGGAGAATCTACGACAGTAATTGACTAGATAATTACCTTCTAAACTTATTCCACAGAAAATGTGATAGTGGGTTTTTCCATTTTGTAGAAAGGTCCAAGTGGCGTATTCAAAATTCTTAACAGTTCACTAAAAGTAGGTACTTCAGTTGCAAGGTGCAGTTTATTGTGTATACTAGTGTTATGGAAAATTTGGAAGTGCCGTGTAAACGCCGAAAAATTGGTCCTCTAACAGTTAATGAAAAAACATTAATATTTAATTGTTTTAAATCATTTACAGACAAACGTTTATGTGAAAGTGTTGATGAGACCGTTGAGTTAGTTAGCAGTACACTTGGTGTTGGGAAATCTACGATTTACAGAGTTATTAAAGAAGAGAAATGTGGTAGTTTTCAAATGCCATGTAATGCTCCAGGGAAACCAATTTCAAATAGAATATCATTTTAAAGAAGGACTTCGACGGAAAGTGCATGAATTCTTCTTTAGACAAGAATTTCCAACATTGGATAAAGTTCTTGTCGCAGTTCGAGATGATAAGGATTACCCAGAAATGAGTCGAAGTACGTTATGGAAACTTTTAAAAGAAATAGGCTTCCGCTGGAAAAAGAATCCCAGAAAGTCTATTTTATTAGAAAGAAGCGATATTGTCATATGGAGAAGACATTTTCTAAGAACCATAAAGGAAATGAGAAACCAAAAAAGAAAAATATTTTATCTTGATGAAACATGGATCAACGAGGGTCATATACCAAATAAATTTTGGCAGGATGAAACTGTTACAAGTCAAAGGCACGCTTTTGTAAATAACTTATCTACTGGTTTAAACCCACCATCAGGAAAGGGACGCAGGCTGATAATAGTACACATTGGCAGTTCAGATGGTTTTGTTGAAGGTGGTTTATTAACTTTTGAATCAACTCGTACCAGTGACTACCATGAAGTCATGAACGCTGATGTCTTTCAAGAATGGTTCGAACAAATGATAGATCTTCTTCCTAAGAACTGTGTAATAGTAATGGATAATGCAAGTTATCACTCCAGACTTATAGAAGGACTGCCCACAACCAAGTGGTTAAAAAAAGACTTGCAGAATTGGCTGAGTTCAAAAAATATTACGTACCATCCCGGATCTATAAGAAAGGAACTTTATTCGTTGTGTGCCCTTCATAAAGAAAAATTTAAAAAATACGAAATTGATGAAATTGCCAAAAATCGTGGAATGACAGTACTTAGATCCCCACCATATAATTGTGAATTAAACCCGATTGAACTGGTATGGGCACAGATAAAGAGTGAAGTTTCAAGAAAAAATACCACTTTTAAAATTCATGATGTTAAACAGTTGTTTTTGGAGGCCGTAAATAATGTAAAACCTGAAAACTGGGAAAAGGCAGTAAATCACACTATTAAAGAAGAGGAAAAAATGTGGAAGCTGGACAATATTACTGATAAAATGATCGAGCCAGTTATTATAAATCTTGGTTCTGAAAGTTCATCTTATGAATCTGATTTGGATTTGTAACAAGTAGCTGTAAGTTTTATATTAATATTTTTATTCATCTATTTAACATACCTTAGACGGTTTTAAAAACTCTTTTTCTCTTTTGTAATTTTTAAAAATTAAAAAAAATGTGAATTTTTTAAAACCCTTTTTAATGTAGGCCAGTCAGTTCTAATATAGTGTGTGATAAAAGAGGTCACTTTTGTTTACATACACATAACACTTTATAACACTGAAATAATTCATTTATTTTTTACAATTATTCAAAGTAATTTTTCAATTAATCTTGAGCACGCCCATGGAGTGGTCGGAGCTACCAGTTAAAATTATGCTAATTACTCTCTCGTTCATAAAAATAAACTATAGTAAAATGTTAAATTTTTGCATAGATAATCTATAGCCATTTTAGGGAAGATTTGTTAACATGAGGTAGTTTATACCGTCCATACCTGGAGTTGTATTTTTTGAAATTTTAATGTTTGCTGTAAGTTTCCTCGGGGTGAGAGGAGTTAGTAAAAAGTGGGCATTGATATGGTATGTTTATTGGTAGTTGAACAGAGTCTGTGGGGCTTTATTATTTTTAAATTTTTGGATGGCATTTGACACTTTTATCATCTCTACAACTTCTTATTCTTTGTTTAAATTCTTGAAACACAAAATTCACAGAAATTTCCGAAGTGAAAATCGAAATGTCAAATAAACTTATTTTAAAGTAAAATTGTAGCTTATTCCCAATCAAAATAGTAAATTAAATGGATTTTGATTATATATGCAATAAAGGATGTCAATGTCTATATCTATTAAAATTATTTATACTTTACCAATTAGAAAATAACATACAAAGCTTTTTTTATTTATGAAAATAGATTATTATTGATTACCATCCCTCTGATAACGAAAGAGGATGTGCATCTCACAACACTAAAACATTTTTAAGATATAAGTACACAAATCCTTGATGTGCCATTAAAGAATTCAGTTATCGGCATTGCTATTCCATCGTGTACGCTTGTTTTCCAGTTTTGTTATTATTATTAGTTTTATATTTGTAGATATGGTGAATTTTTATATTATAAATGTGTTAAATATAATTATCTAGTTCACAGCCTTAAGAAAACAGTCAATCAGTGTTTGCAATGTGATGAAAATGTTTTATTTTTAAGTTTTGGGGACATAAAACGTTTGCAAGATGCGAATTGATTTTCATTTTCAGGTCTTAAACAAAAGACAATGTTGGTATTACAATTCTATATTGGATAATTTTAGTGTTAAGGGTTGTAAGGAAACAAAGTTTTACGAAAAACGTGGTACGGAACGCAACGACCAAATGATTGAAAAAAAATCACGTTGTAAACATCAAATCCTTTGATGAAAATAATTTCTTCAACTGGTTCTCCAATTCCAATTTGTTACCAGAACAAGCTGGTGTCTTAGTTGTACTAGATAGATAGATAGATAGATTGATAGATAGTTTATTTGACGATTTATACTACAACAAGGTTTATAGCAATTCAAAAGTAAAATTATAAATATTAAACATTACAAAAAAATGGAAACAATATGTACTATTAAAATATATAAAACATTAAAAAATACATATAAAACGTACAATATAGACATCGTAATATAACAAGAATATTATTAAATTTGGTTATGTTACATAATATCCGATAATTTGTTCCTTGC
The DNA here is from genome assembly GCF_040954645.1 of Diabrotica undecimpunctata. Taxonomy (NCBI): domain Eukaryota; kingdom Metazoa; phylum Arthropoda; class Insecta; order Coleoptera; family Chrysomelidae; genus Diabrotica; species Diabrotica undecimpunctata. The sequence goes on along the minus strand of NC_092808.1, from coordinate 4,091,955 downwards.
CCGCGATCGACTGACCTAGGGGCCGCGATCAACGGGTTGGCCTCCCCTGCTCTATTTGGACCCAATTTTCTACGTTTTTTTTTTTAAACATTTAAGATTTTTACAATTTGTTTTGCAGTGAAAACAATAAGTAAAATTTTTTGTCTTTACATGACAGAGAGATGTAAGGTCCAGTGACCAAATCATCACGACACAAATTGGCTTGTTTACCGGTAGGATGCGCTTATACACTGATACGCGAGCACTAAAAGCGGCACTGATCACGATGGCTGGGTGCTGTTGAAGGCGTAACTCCCACTGCTGCAGGCTCTGTCAGGATCGGTGAGGTAGGTCCAAGGGGTCATGTCGCTTCAATCTCTTCGCTTGTTGGTTGTTGAGAAGATTGTGTGTCAGGGTATTAGGATGCACCCGCAACCTGTTTTGATATTGTTCAGAAGATTTTTTGCACTCTTCAGACACTGTTAGTACCTGAAGATCTCTATGTATTGCATCATTCTGGATATACCAAGGTGAATTAGCGATTGTTCTCAGAGTTTTGGATTGGAATCTTTGTATTATCATAATATTAGATTTGCTAGCTGAACTCCAGAGCTGTGAGCCATATGTCCAAATAGGTTTTATTATTGTATTGTATATCAGCAGCTTGTTGTCAATCGATAGGTGAGAGTTTTTTCCCAACATCCAGTAAAATTTTCTGTATAAAATTCCCAATTGAAGCCTTTTCGTCCATATATGTTTGGTCCAAGTTAGACGTTTGTCAAGGTGAATACCTAAGTATTTTACGTCATGCTTTTGGGGCAAAGGATGTCCATTGAGGTTAACTTGTGGACATGTACCTCTTCTTAGAGTGAATGTAATTTGTGTGGATTTTGAGAGGTTTACTCTAATTCTCCAGAGTTTAAGCCATTCATTTGTTTTGTTCAGATGTAGTTGCAGTCTCTCTGATGCTATTATTGGGTTGCTATGAGAGGCCAAGAAAGCAGTATCATCTGCGAATGTTGCAAGCGTTAGGTTATTGCTTATTGGCAAGTCAGCCGTATATATCAGGTACAGAGTCGGTCCGAGCACACTACCCTGAGGTACACCAGATAGGATGGGGTAGAGTTTTGTATAGGCTTCACTATATTTTACCAGATATCTCCTTTCTGTAAGGTATGATTGAAGCAGTTTGAAGTAAGGGTAAGGTAAATTTTTCTTTAATTTGTACAGAAGTCCTGTATGCCACACCTTGTCAAAATCTTGAGAGGCGTCTAAAAAGGCTGCAGTACAGTATTGCTTGTTCTCGAGACTACTTCTTATTGTTGTGTATAGTCTGTGAACTTGTTCGATTGTACCATGTTGGTTACGAAACCGAATTGATGGTCAGGTATGAGACACTTTTCGTCCAATATTGGTTTAATTTTTCGTAGCAGAAGTTTTTCGAAGACCTTAGAGATGACTGGGAGTAGACTAATCGGTCGGTATGGGTTGACATCTTTTGGATCTTTACCAGGTTTTTGAATAAGTATAATCTGTGCCACTTTCCATTGAATAGGGAAGTAATGCAGACTAAGCATAGCATTGAAGATCATAGTGATTACTCTGTAACAGTCATTGGTTAGTTCCTGGAGGATCTTACCCGTTATGAGGTCGAATCTCGGAGCCTTATTGGGTTGTATCTCATTCTTTATTATCTGTTTTACTTCTTTAATATTAAACTTGGTGATTGGTAGTTCCATTTGATATGGAGCCTCAAGAAAATAATTAAATGGTTCTTCTTGTTCTAATGGCACTACTCTGTTAAATGGACTAAATACTGTAGAAAGATGTTCAGCGAATGTCTCAGATTTTTCTGTGTCTATTCTTGCCCATTTTTACCTTTGACATTTTTTAGATGAGGTATGGCGTCTTGTGGACCCTTTATCTTTCTCGTCGCCTTCCATAGAGAATAATTGGTGTCTTTGGAAGGAGTCAAATTTTCTAAGTAAGTTTGGATTCCCCTGTTTTTCTCTTCTTTTAATAGATTTTTAAGTCTTCTGGTAATTCTGTTTTGGTAATTTTCTACGGGTGAGAAATTTTACGCCTGAAAGATGTACTACCATAACGGAACTAGCAAAAATTCTCGAGGATTATGCCTTTAACAAGAAAAACGTTAATGGCGAAGACTATAAAGAGTAGTCTAAAGTCATGTAGAATACTACAGCAAAAGTGGTACAAGAAAAATATTTTACGGAGTACGGCATAAAAATGTTCTCTCTTATGATATTATATACGATAATAAAAAGTACTTAGTTACGTTTATAAACCATTAATGTTATTTTTGTATATGTTATTTGACTGAAAAGAAATCTGACGTCTTCTTCTTCTTCTTCTTCCTACTTTATAAATGGGCTTAATGCCTGTTTTACTTCGGTTTTTAGCCTCAATTCACGTTGTCTGACCATCTTTTCCTCGGTCGACCCAATGATCTTCTTCCAATTGGCGATTTGTCTCTTGCTGTTCGTACTATTCTATTTTCTGTCATTCTTTTGATGTGTTGATTCCATTTCACTTTTCTTCTTTTGGTCAACGCGTTTATTTCCTCTATACCACATCTCACTCGTACTTTCTCACTTCTTACTCTGTCTCTTAGAGTTTGGTTTGTTATTTTTCGTAAGACTTTCATTTCTGTTGTTTCCAGTAGTCTTTGTGTTTTCGCCGTATCTGCTCTTGTTTCCGCTGTGTACGTCATTATCGGTCTTATTGTTGATTTATATATCCTGGTTTTCGTTTCCGTTGTGAGGTATTTGTTTCTCCAGATTGTGTTGTTGAGACATCCTGCTGCTCTGTTTGCCATGTTCACTTGTTTTTGTACTTCTTCTTCCACTTTTACGTAGCTTGACAGTTTTATTCCCAAGTATTCAGTTTTCATCACTTGTTCTATTATTTTGTTATTTACGACTAGTTTACATCGTCTCGGTTCCGCTGATATCGTTTTAGTTTTCTCTGTTGAGATCTCCATGTTGTATATGAGCGCCGTATCTTCGAATTCTTTAATTAATCTTTGTAGGTCATTTTCATTTTCGGCTGTTATTATGGCGTCGTCGGCGTAGCATATTATCCTTATTTCCTTTTCTCCCATTCTATATCCTCTTCTTTTTTTAACTTTCTTTATGATTTCATCCATTATCAGATTAAATATTAATGGGCTCAGCGAATCTCCTTGTCTAATGCCAGTTTCATATTTGATAGGTTATCAATAATCTGACATAATAGAGAAATTTAAAGAATATATCGATAGGGTCACTTCTAAATTTATTGTAAAAATTGAACGGAGATGGTGTAATAATGGAGGTGAATACTCATCAAAAGCTTTTAAAATATCTACAGACAATTATGTTTTAGATTATGTTTAAAGGTAGAAACAAAGAACTAGAAGTAGTCTCTTATGCTGATGCAGATTTTGCAAACAATCGAACTGACGGAGAAAGTATTAGTGGTTACGCTATAAGGCTTAACAATAATGTTGTTTTGTTGACAATCTAAGGAGCAAAGTGTAGAGTTACTATCTAGAGTAGAGGCCAAATATATGGCATGCTTTACAGAAACTTGGTCTTTATTCAGATATTAGAAAAGATTTTTAAAGCTATGTATAATATATTTGTGTATGAAGATAATCAATCTTGCATTAATATGGCTTCTACATTGGAATCAAAAGGAACCAAATACATTGATTTTATTCATTTTATCAGAGATTGTTTGGAAAAGGCACTCATTGCTTTAAAGTATGTACCGTCTGATCAACAACAAGCTGATATTTTTACAAAATCGTTCTCAAAAGCTAAATTCACCTGTTTTTAGGGAAATTTTTAATGTCGTTGAGTTGTAATAGTTTTGTAGATAACCTAATATAGAATTGCAGAAGGGTGTTGGTATTGCAATTCCATTTTTGACGTTTTTAGTATTAAGAGTTGGCACACCTATGAATGACAGGTGTGTTAAGAAGTCAACAAGTAGTTTATATTGTAACTAGGGATTATTTTTATAATAAAAACGTTTATATTTGTCAACGTATTCCTAGAGACAATTCATGTCAAAACAAAAAATAATGATGTATAAGTTTGAGTTTTCGTAGAAGAAAATATTAAGACTTGATATGAATATTCTTGATTGTTTATAATGTATCCTAAAAATATTCAAGTCATCTGTTTTTCTAGATCTTTGTCCTCAAAACTTCCAAAATTCCTCGTTTTTCACTGTTTCCACAATGTTTGTTTTTAAATCACCTTATGCCAAAGTCCTCCTTGAAACATCTGACCCTAATTGTACAATAGGGCACATTTTGCACCCTTAAAAAGGGGCGGCAGTTTCTCAAGCCCCTCCCCGCCACTTATCGGCCACAACAATCAGGCGTTCGATTTCAAATATCCATCGTCTTGCTAAATTAAGTATTTCGACTCATTTTTAAAACAAATAGATTTATTAATAGGAAATTGGGTTTATTGAATCGGGCTAGTAAAAATAAAAGTGATATCACGTTGTGCTCTGAACTTTACTGACCGGTCTACAAGTGCCTTGTTGCCAATTCTTAAGAGACCTATGCTCATGAATAAGTATACGTATATGTTGTATGGTTACGCAAAACTACTGAAATAAAGATTTAGACAGTTGAACCCTGGAGACATAAAAAAATTAAATTGATAATTATTGTAATTCTCATCTCTGAATTAAAGAAATATGCAAAAGGGCTAGAAAACAGTCTCTGTTTTACTTATATAGGCACCAAGTGGCATCAGTAAATCTGAAAAGCGGCCAAATAACAGAATCTGTCCTATTGTCCATTCTGTTCAGTAACTATTCAGAATACATATTTTAAAAGCAATATAACATACAAAGGTAGGAATAAAAATAAATGGTAAGCATCTAATCAATGTAAGATACGCTCACGACACAGCGGTTTTAGCAGGTAGCAAAAGACTTCCAAATTACCACGTCTCCTAACCCCCCAAAAAATTAATACGACTAAAACCAAGATCGTAGTCATAGGCTAAAATTACAACTTGCAAACAAACACAACTTTGTAAGAGAAGCCAATAGAACAAGTGAACAGATTCAAATAGTTGATCTGTTGGATAAGAGATAAAATAGACCAGGTCTAGAAATAAGAACAAGAATATAAAGATCAAGACCTCGCTAAGTGACTGCAGTCTCAGTTTAACAACTAGATTTTTCAAATTCCGCGTGTACTCTGTCTTGTACATGGGCTACACAGAAACTGACCATGGACAGTGTTCCTGAATAAAATTCTTCATTGTACAAGACTCAATTCACATGCTCTTCTGAAAACAGCAAAAAAATCGCACACAGTTCATCTAAATTGTTGCTAATCTCCAATAATGGACACAGCATTTAAAAAAGAAAAATTATCTGTGATGCATTGATAGGACTCATTCACCATGTAGAATTGTAGAAGGCAATTGATATAAGCTTCAGTTGAATAAAGACGATTGAAGAGTCTTGTTACGAGATCTTGATGGTAGAAATTGATATTCCTATTTTTATTATTTCTTCTTGAGTCTAGATCTAATGAGGATTTCAAAATAGGTTAATTTTAACATATATTGTACTCCGCTGAAGAAGATCTTGTTCTCATATTAATAGATTTGATACACCAAGCATCGTTTTGCATAAAGAAAAAGAAAGACACGCATTGTTTTGATTTTTTTAGTGAATCATGAAGAGGTTTATAATTGGGATCAATCCCAATTGAAGAGCGTTCAAATTATCAACTGAGCGAATATTTCTAGTTTTAATATTGTTCTGAAGCTATTTTCTTGTGGCATGTTAATACAATTTAGAATTTTTACTGCGAATAAGCCATAATTTTACTTTAAAATAACATTATTTTGATGTTTCCATTTCGGAAATCGTTCTCAAACTACAAATTTGTATTTTATATAGTAAATTCTAGTTATAATGCTCTCTATACTTAATCCCTTACTTCTGAACAGTACTTCTAAACACTAGCTGAACAGTGTAGTCCCTAGGTACTTTATTTCCCTTATTTGTTCAATGCTAACTCCATCGACTTCAAGTTTGCATCTCATTGGTACTTTACTGATTACTATTGCTTGAGTTAAAATCATGATGTTAAATTCTTTTGTTTTTGTATTAAATCTGCGAACTAGTCCTTGAAGGCTATTTTCACTTTGAGTTATCAAAATTTCATCGTCTCCTAACATAGACGATGTTTTAATTTCATTAAATTAATTTCATTAATTTATAAGTGATGGATTCGACCGTTCCTTGATGGGAATTCATTTTATCTAACAATAAAACACTGAAAACATTTGTTTCAAACCTGGATCCTAACCAAGTCAAATATGAATAAACTAGCCACAACAGAAAGAGCAATGGCAAGAGTAATATTAGGTATACGACTGTAAGATAAAAAGAGGAACGACTGGGTAAGATCAAACAAAAAGTTGAGGATATCACAACCAAAATTGCCAAACTCAAATGGAGCTTCGCAGGTTACACTGCTGAACAGAAAGACCAACGTTGGAACGCCACAATACATCATTGGAGACCTTTCAAAGGTAGACGACCAAGAGGACACACACAACACAGATGAGATGGATGGACGACATAAAAAAAATATCAGGAACAAATTGGAAGTATGTTGCTCAGGATCGAGATCGATGGACGAAATTGGGAGAGGCCTATGTCCAAAAATGAACGAGAGAAGGCTAAAAAGAAGAAACTGGTGACTTAAGACCGATGTGATTCTCTTGAACGCCCCTTGAAATTGAACAGAACTGGAGCCGGATATATTTGTTTTTTTTATGGATCCAACATACGTTAGAAAGGGAGTGAGCAAGCTCTTATATTTCTTTGATACCGTCCCAACTATTCGGCGGAATTATACAGTGCCCAGGAGTACTTAGTCTTCTTCTTTTTCGAATTTTTCCCACTATGAATTCGCTGTTTTAACCCCCCACAGTTTTCTATCCTCCCAGTCACATCCTCTGAGATCTCTCTCCATCATAGCATTCCTATATATATCTTCCATCTCAAAGCTGATCTTCCCCTTCGTCTTCTTCCTGGATGTTAATATTCCATTACTCTTTTTGGCCATCTAGGGGCTGACATTCTTTGAACATGACCGTACCATAGGTCTCTGTTTTCCAATTTTTTTTGTTATTGTACAATCTACTTCCATCCAGTTCAATATTTTCTCAGTCCTTATTATGTCCCTTCTGGTAATTTAAAGACATCTCATAAAGTCCAGTTCGACTGTTCTTATTTTATTTCGTATTGTTGTTGTCATCGGTCATACTTTCACTCCGTATAGAGTAATGTTTGCCACGGTGCTGTACAAGATTCTGGTTTGTTTTCTTTAATGGAATGTACAATCTCTATCCTAAATATTGAAAAGTCTGGCAAATTTTGATAGTCTCGTCTTCTAAGCTTAAGCTTAGATCTGCAACCTATTCTTTTATACACAGGTATTCCGTCTTAACCATATTTATCATAAGGCTCCATGATTTGTCCCCTTTTTTTAAATTGTTTTGTTCGAAAATTATCTGATCGTTTAGGAAAAGTAGTTAGTGCAATATATTTCCATGTATTGGTATCATCCCATCGTCCCTCAGTATAAATATTTGTGTGGCATATGTCCTATTCTACCAAGAGGCTTTGAAGATTCCAAAGTCAAAGCGGAGAAAGGCTAATAAGAGAGCTTATACGACTTTTCTACAATCTTAACATAGGAGATTTAAAGGACTATGTCTAAAAATGTACAGAAATACCAAATTAGTTATACAGATATTGTTGCTTTAGTGGTCTAAATAACTAATGTAGTAGCAAAGTATTTTTCGAAGTATCTAATGCTATTAATATAATGCACAGAGGAAATCATGTTTAAACTAGTATCCTAAACACTATCAAAAAAAAAAAACAAAACCGAGACTACCGGCGCTATGCACTATTTTTGTCCAAGACTGTAGAACATAGAATCGTCTATCTATCGTCTTTTCGGCCTTGAACAGCGTGAACTATTGTGTCGAAATGTTGAATAATACCATTAATTAAAATTCTGTCGCCAACAACTGCAAAACTTGGTTCCCATATCAATTACCGTAATGTAAGCAAGTTAGGAGTACTATTTCTTGCAATAAAAACCCCATAAAAACTATTTTACTGTTTTATAACAGAATTATTTCATTAACTAAACATGTTAATAAAATACTAACTAACCTATCAATATTATGTCGGAATATGAATATAGAAATCGTAGGCCCGCAACAACAAAATGAACATAGGAAACTGTCTAATAATAGCAGATACTATTAGCAATCTGGCTAAAACAAAGAAGGGAAATGAAAGTAAATAGCAACATACAGGGAATACAATACTCAGAACATTGTAAGACAATAAGGAAAACATTAAAAATACAATGAAAAACTGGTAGAAAATGAAATCCAAAACAGAAAAAACTATAAGAAAACAAGAAAAGCATTAATCTCTGACAAACGAAAATACTAGAGTTACAGACAAAAATTAAATAATACAACGCGTGATTAAATTCTACAGCGAACTATGCAAAGCCCCTGAAACACTTGAAGAAGCAATCAGTAACCAAGAAGATGTACCAGAAATTCTTCCGGAAGAAGTAGAAATTTATAGATGTTCAGTATTGCTTTTAGATATGTTTTACTAAGGTCCGTTTTCGTCAAGACACTAAATAAGAGTTTTAATTAAAGGAACTGTATCATAAGCCTTCTCCAGATCTATAAATACCAGATGCGTAGGGAGGTTTCGAGCTGTTCGTTTTTCAATTACTTGTTGAAGGGTAAATGTGTTGTCCATTCACGATCTTCCTGCTCTGAAGCCGCTTTGTTCTTCAATTTCTTTATACTCCTCTTCTAATCTTCTTTTCAATATACGACCATATAACCTTCCCAGCGAGCTAGTTACGCTAATGCCTCTATAATTTCCGCATTCTTTTATGTCTCCCTTTTTCAAAAATACAAAACCTAAAAATATAACAATTTTTTTAAACTGAGTCTTTTCGTTATTACAAGTAATATGCGTCACTATTATTCAATTCAATGATAATTTATTTCCATCATTAAAGTGGGAGTGCTCAATCTTCTTATGGATTCTTCAACTTTGATCACTTTGGCGATTTTTTTTGTCAGTACTCTTTGATAATACTAGATACTTCTTTTTTAATTACCTCAATTAGCTTCTTATCAAATTCAGGAAATTAAGTATTTGCAAGACTTTGTGGATTGTGCAATGGGTCGAGGTAAAGTTATCGATGAGAAATTTTGTTCAATCATTATTAGATTTTTTAATTCTGGAAAATCCAATTAGAAAATCGCGAATATGTTGCAATTGTAACGCTATAGTGTAAGAAATATAGTCAGAAGATACAAAACTATAGGTTCGGTCGTCACAAAACCTAGAAATGTACGAAAAAGTAAAATAACCGAAGCAGATCGAAGGGCACTAGGACGCATTATAGTGAAAAATCGACGAGCAAATTATATGGAGTTAAGCGTTTTATGGAGTGAAGTTATTGGAAGACACGTTTCTAGATCAACATGTCACCGAAAGGCCCACAAATTAGGATTTGGTACTTACAAAGTAAGTTTCATAGTTGAAAAAATTAGTACGAATTGTTTTTAATAAATTTTATTTTATTGTAGCCTAAGAAAAAGTCTCTTTTAATATTACAACAAAAGAAAAATAGACTAAGATGGTCAAAAGAGCATAAAGATTGAACTCAGTCGCAATGAGATTCAATACAATGGAGTGATGAGTCCAGATTTGCAGTGTGTGTTGGAGACAGTAGGATGTCATTCGCAGGGAAAATGAAGCTTTTCATCACTACTGTCTGAAAAGAAAAGTCAAATTTCCTGCATCTGTCATGATCTGGTGTAGCATGTTGTCTAAAGGTGTTGGAAAATTACATTTTATCGATGGGATTGTAAACACGGACAAATATTTGAATATTTTAGAAAAATTACTTTTACCTATTACGGAACACCGCTTAACATCATCGGAAGATTTTGTCTTTCAACAGGACGGGGCAGGTTGTCATACCTCAAAAAAGAGTTTAAAATGGATTGAAGACCATAAAGCGTTGAGAAAACATCCTGCCAGGTCCGTCAACGAATTGAAGGAAAAATTGCAAGAAATATGGGATTCGTTTACATTGAATTTTGTCAGAACTTGGTAAAAACTATGCCTCGAAGAATAGTGGATGTCATTAAAAATGAAGGGGATGTAACTCAGTGGTAAACTTTCACATTTTTTTTTTGTTAATTCATTACGTTATAAAATATTTTCTATAATTCGGAAATTCAACTTCTAAAATTTACGCTGCGCTTTTTTTTCTCTAAAATTTAATTTTCTTATCAATCTAACAAGTTGGGCCAACTGATATGGGAAGGGGCTCGTATATGTAACAGCTCTTCATCAGGCCTGGTGTACGTCTACGCTCTTCACTCGCTCCTCCTGAAAATACTTTTTTTGCATGTCTGTTTGTGGACATCCTGTTTCTTTTTTATTATTACCATTGTAGGTATTTGATTGCTTCTGTAGCAATGGTATATTGTGGTTTTCAATAGTTTTATAAGTGAATCATCTACAGGTATTGACATTTTGTAGTTGCATCGCGTCTTGCGATGATAGGGTTCATTTTGAACTATTTTGTATACGGTTAAAAGTAAAGTTGCTTGTACCAGCAGTTTTTTTATCGGAGCCGAATTTCTTATGTAGCTTTTTATACACTGCTGTGTATAAAAAGTATACACTACTTGCTGTGTTTCAGCAATTAAATGCATTCGAATCTTCTTTACGGGTACTTTTTTCAGAAACTACATTCTCACCGGCACCGGCACTGACACTGACCCTTTCTATAAAATTAGTCTTGATATTGTAAGCAATATTTTCGACTAGATTGTCCCACGGACGCCATATCACTATTAAAAATAATTAAATTTCAAGAACCTGTGTTATACTTACCCACTCTAGAATATTCTGTAACCTACTTTAGAATATTGTGACATTTTTTGTAGTTTATTTGTAATAATTGTTAATGTAATTTTTAACTTATAACTTTTTAATAACTAAAACCATTGTAATTTCCATTGATTTACATCTGTATGTTACTGCACAATCATTACAACTGAAGTAGTGCAGAAATACTGCACAAAACGTTTTCTATTAAAAGATTTAAATAGTATTTTCATTTTTTCTTTCTCCTTGACCGATAACCTCAATTACAATGAGATTTTCATCTCACTTACTTTGTGTTTTTAAATTTATGTTCAGCTGGTTCCTAAAAAAACCTGATACGACTCTTAGTAAGATTTGATCATTTTGAACAGTGTATTTGATTGGTCTGACATTATATTATATTTATTATGAGAGACAAATAATAAAATAAACAAACAAACAAACAATTGATTACATATGTTAATTCATAAATTGTGATAATTATTAAGGTCTAAATTTTGATATTATTTTGAATTCCTGCATTTTATAAAGAGTAAATAAGCAGAATAATAGCCAATCTCTATATGAAACAAGTAGCCAAGATTCGAGTAGACAATCAATTATCCGATGAAGTCCCAATACAAAGAGGAATACGACAAGGTTGCATACTCTCGCCTTTGCTGTTTGCGTACTCTGAACATCTATTTCGAGAAGGAGAAACAACTGATGGCGTGATTGTTAACGGTGAAGTAATAAATAATCTAAGATATGCAGACGAGACTGTCCTTGTTGCGGATAGTGCTGAAGGATTACAAAGACTGATAGATCAAGTATTTAACATCGGTAGAAAATGGAATGAAACTTAATAATAAGAAGACGAAAATTATGATCATAAGCAAAAAGATACAGATGCAAAGTTTATGCCAGACACTGAGGTATTGGATAGGACAGAAAAAATAACATACCTATGATGCAACATCACAGACAGCTGGGATCACTCATACGCGATTAAATGTAGGATCGAAAAAGCAAGGAGTGCCTTCCAACAGATGAAGAAAGTTCTCTGCAATTTAACCTTGAACTTACATCTCCGACTCAAAATCCTTAATTGTTATGTGTTTCTGTTCTTATGTATGGAGCAGAGGCATGGACACTCACTGATGCGTCTTGCAGACGGTTGAAGTCTTTCGAGATATGGTGCTATCGTCGCATGCTCAGAATATCATATGTACATCATATAACTAACGACGCAGAAATGCAACGTTTACAAAAAAAACCTGAAGTCTTGAAATCCATTAAAGAAAGAAAGTTAGCATACTTCGGACATATAGTGAGAAATAAAAATAAATACAGAATCCTACTATTGATATTAGAAGGGGAAATAGAAGGAAATAGAGGACCAGGACGCCGCCGAATATTCTGGCATAAGAATTTGAGACAGTGGACAGGTATGACAACCACAGACCTGTTTCGAACAGCTGCTAATAAAATACGATGGGCCATTGTGGTAGCCAACATCCATAGAGGATAGGCACTAACAGAAGAGAAGATATAAGCAGAACTATAGTTTTTCGATTAGTAAAAAATGGGGGGAACAAGAAACTCTCGAAAGAAAGCGAGGGTCTCGAGGTTGGAACACCAAAACTATACTAAATTTAGGTATGTAAAAATAAAATTAATATTTTGTAATATCTCCATCAGCATTAATAATAGCTTGTACTCTTTGGTCTATCTGCGTGAAAGGAACTATTAAATTGTCTTCTTCAGAGAGTAATTACTATTTAAATGGGAATAAGCCACAATTAGCGACAGTTGTCAATCTATCAAATAGACATTTAAATTCAACGGAGAATTTAATACTGTCAAAGGGTCTAAACTTTGCTGTTACTTAGCCATCCATTCCAAAATTAGACATAATAAGCTCAGTGGAAAAAATATCTCAATGTTTACCAACCCACGAGGTTTGTATTTTGAGAACGATTTCCGAAGTCCAAATTGAAACGTCAAAAAACGTACTTTAACCTTTAATTGTGGCTTATTCCCATTTAAATAGTAATTACTTTAAAATGCCACAAGAAAATAGCTTCAGAACAATTCTTCAGAGAGCTCTTCCCAAACCTGTTGTATACCGTGCGACAGCTCTTCAGCAGTTTGAGGTATAAAATTACGCCGATACAACCGTTCTATAATAACCCCCACACATTCTCGATTGGGTTTAAATCTGGACTGTAGCTGGGCCATGGTAAGGTTTCGATGTTGTTATTCTGGAGCCACTGGTTTATTATATTTGCAGTGTGAACAGAACAATTATCTTGTTGGAGGATAAAATTATTTTCTGGATACAAGTTTTCTACACTGGAAAACATGATGTTTTCTATAATATTCAGATAAGTCTGCCCAACAAACCCGCCATCAATACGTCATACTATTTCCAGTCCTCTAGATGGAATCCATCCTCATACATTGGCGCTTAAATGACCAGCTGCTCGATATCTATCAACGTATAGAGGATAAAATCTATTATTATTTGTTCTTTACACCCCATTTGCCTTTTTTAGGAGATTGAAAAATTTTCTCATCTGTAAATATTACCCTGTCCCAAAAATCTTGATTTTGTAGCTGATGGTTTAAAGTAAATAAGTCTTGATTGCTTCTGTTGTGGTGTAAGAGCTTGTCTTTTGCTGCAGTTCGGTAGAATAACTAAAACGCGATGCTTTAATTCTGCGCCAAGTTGTTGTCTTTCTTCCCGGAAATTGTGACATATTCTTGCAGTTTTCGCATCTTCAAAAGGATTCTCTTCTAATCTCTCCAAAAGCTTACGATCTTCATGAGCGGTAGATATTTTTGGTTTTCCAGAACCTTGCTTTCTTTCGAGAGTTTCTTGTTCTCTTCATCTTTTATTAATATTAAAAACTGTTGTTCTGTGTTCTGTTTACGTTAAAATGGTTCGCTACGGCAAATAGCGATCAACCATCTTCTAATTTCGTTACAATTCTTGCTTTTAGTTCTTTGCTAGCATTTGAGGATGTCATTTTTGAGATTGAACAGAATAAGTTATCTGACAAATTTGAAGATTTGGCAGTGACAGTAACAGTATGTAAACAATAAGTATTTATCCCTCAAGATACACTGCTCAATTTTTTATAAAATACGCTTTAAAAGTCGTATTAGTTTTTTTAGGAATCAGCTGTACATATAAATGCCATTAAGTTTTTATATTAATTACTATTTAAATGGGAATAAGCCACAATTAAAGGTTAAAATACGTTTATTGACGTTTCAATTTCCACTTCGGAAATCGTTCTCAAAATACAAACATTAGTAAATTAAACAATCAACAAAATTTGTTTAATTTACTAATGTTTGTATTATGAGAACGATTTCCGAAGTGGAAATTGAAACGTCAATAAACGTATTTTAACCTTTAATTGTGGCTTATTCCCATTTAAATAGTAATTAATTTAAAATGCCACAAGAAAATAGCTTCAGAACAATATTAAGTTTTTATATCATAACTAATGCTATTATAGTCATGTATTCACGGATAGTATCATTTTTCCTCTATTCTTATTTGATTTTAATATATATTAACATTTTTTCTTCTGTTTTTACTAATTTTAAATCTTCCTTATCATTGGATACGCAAAATAAATTTTAAAATACTTTCATATTAGTATGTATATAGTATATTACATTAGTATTTTTATGGTAGGCTAATATATTCTCCTATAGGCATTATAATTAAATATAACTTGCCTTTATCCTATTTATACTATCTGTATTTAAAAAAAAATCATTTTCATTGAAAATGTTTCACACAATTCGTTGAATTCCTTAATACATTATAAGTTTGGCAACGTCGCTACCACTGCGCATCAGTTCACAATACCGGCTTTGTTGTGGTTCTTTCCTGGATCGTTGTGTATAGTCGACCAGCGCAAGATCCAACTCAGCATCATAACAACAAGTGCCATAACCGAACTGGCCAACTATAAAGAGTAAAGTTGCCGCTGAATCAAAACACAACTAAAGAACCTCGCGCGGCAACTTACCCATGTGTTTCACTTTTGAAAAGTTGGCTCTGCCGCTCGAGACACAACCGACTAGACCTCGTCGCGGTTATTTCATCTTTTAGTGCAGCATCCGCTGGACCACTGTGATCGGTAAATATTAAAGTGCGATGACATTTTAGACTTCGCGACAAAAGGACGACATTATAGTTTTTGACCATGGGTGGGCCGAGCACCCCTAAACTTTTCAGTTTATTCACCCTTTTTGTGTTTAGTTTTTTGCTGGTCGGGAATTTGCATCAAATTTCTGCTGATTCAAAGGTAAGTTCACTTTGACTTGTGGTAACCTTTCGTTTTGCTGGTGAAGTTACATTCCGGAATGTAGAATATGTAGGTATGCAATTGCCGCATAGTTTAAAATTTTTTCAATGAATGTTAACTGTGTTAATACATTAATGTTTTTTATGTAATAAAACGTTTTATATTCTTGAAATTGCGTAAAACAGTTATCTATGTTTATTTTTATGTCCAGTTTTTAGAAGGTTTGATAAATTTAATTAAAAGATTGTAAATTGGATGCAGTATTTGTTTTTGAGTGAGCAACAAAATTTGTCGTGCGATCTTATTTTGTTATATTCTATTTTTTATTATTTTTATTTAAAAAAAGTTTCTATTCAGCTTTACATTATATAAAAATACTTCTGCCTTGTGTTGAAACTATTATATAGTTTTATACTATTTTCTCATTACTACAAGAAAATTGTATAAAATACTTTTTATTTTGCGATTATTTGCGAATTTCTTGTTTATTTTTGCATTTTTATCGAGGAAAACAATATTTTGATTTCCGTTATAATTTGCTATAATATTTTAATATAATATTTTCTAAAGTGCTCGGCATTGCAGCCATAGCAAAAATCAACTTTCATAACAAATAAGTCGAAAACAAGTAACTTGACTTTGTATTTCGTTTTTGCCTAGAGAACGTGCGTTTATTGGCTCACTTACTTGTTTCCAATATGCAAGGAAAGCTGTCAGTGCATGAGTTGAGTTTTATACAATGGTATACAAAAATTAACAAATACTTTTAAATATAATTTCGAATTATGTAGTTGTATTTTCTTTGAAATTAATGTTTATTTGTATATTATATTTTTTAATGAATGACAGCACCACACAAACGTTAGCAAACATTTGCTAACGTTTGCCAATATATGTTTGGCACAGTTTGTCAAAAACAAGAATTCGCGAATTTGAGTAAGTTTTTAAACATTTGCCATCGTTCCGTCTTATTTGTATAAAATGGCTCTGAGAAGAGAAGTTATATATGTGCGACTAGTTTTTTAATCATGTCTGGGTTAATAAAAAACGAGCATATAGAAAAAAGAAATCGTAGATTTTGGATGTCAAATTTTTAAAAAAGGAGAACTTCAATAGCACTTATAAATGATCTAAGAATGGAAGAAAGAAGTGGATTCTTTAAAAAAATTTCTCGCATGTCACAAGAAGACTTTCAATAGGGTAATGGATCCAAATATGAGACCCTTTTTTTTAAACCTCTTGGAAATCCTAAAGTTTATGGATTCAAGAAATCTGAAATTAGATAAATCGCTGATATTTAACGATATTATACTGCAACAGGTTCAAAACTAATTTTAAACTAACTTTTTTTTACCAATAAATTAATTTTTTTATGATTTCAAAATTCCTGTCTTAAAAAAGGTGTCTTGACCATGTGGTATCCTATATATACCACGTTATACAGTCTATAAAGGTGATACAAATTATTTTAACGCATTGTTTTGGAAATGAGCTGTATTAATACATGAGCAAATACACGGTAAAGATTAAAACACGTTAGCAAAAAATTAATTAGGTACACAATAAAACTTTGATTACTATTACATTTTTTTTAGCGATTTTTAGCAAAAAAATTACTTTTTTTTGGTTTTTAACAGAAATTGTTCTCACTGCTTGCACAAAAAGTTGTCATCTGCCCCACAATCCTCATGAGCCCATCAGCAACATCTTCTGTATTGTCTCCATTGCTCCCCCTTTATCAGACGAATTCACAAAAAAGGAATTTTGCATCAATATCCTCCATATCGTCGCTGCTGTCTTGGATAGAAAACTTATCATCTCCTTCATCGATCATTTCACTAATATAATGTTTTCCTTTGATTTGGTTTGATTTAGGTTTCACCCGGCTAGTTTTCCCTTTCCTGTTGGAACTCCTTCACCCATGCCTCCACCTAAACCATTTTTTCTGTCTATTTTCCTATTTCTTTGAGTACTTTTCTTGTTTCCAGGCTTCATAGGATTTTGGCATTATATTAAATTTTTGTGAACAACTGTTTCTTGGCTACAGAAGCTCACAGAGCTACAGAGGTCTCTCTGGTTAGAGGGGTCATTGGAGGCTAATCGTGGAAGCGGGACTATGTCTTCTGGGCTGACGATACCTTGCCCAGAACCGGTACAGGATGGTTGTGGTCCACAACACTGTGATTCGCTGTGGCACCAAGTGTAGATTGTTTTAAACTTATTGTATAACTTATAGTAAACTTATAGTATAGCTACATGACTGGCATTCCATATTTCTGGTTTAATTTTGTAAAATTCAATTAATTCTAAACGTTTCTCTTTATCCCATTCCATTTTTTTTTGTAAAAAACAAATGAGTCTCTACTAATCACCGTCTACAACTAAATTTGAACATAGTAACATTGCTAAATTAATCTCTACCTAATCAAATGTTCAAAATGTCCTCCGTTGTTAATTTGACAGTATCCTGAACATTGGTAGAATGCGTCTATTACATTTCTCCGTGTTTCTCTAGAAATTAATATGGATTCATCGATAATTCTTTGCCTTAGCTCTGCAACACTTTTATAAATTCTACTTTTCAAGTATCCCCAATAAAAATAAACTTTATGATTCAAATCGGGTGAACGAGGAGGCCAATCAATACTACGTAATCTACCAATCCATCGTCCGGGAAATGTCTAAATAACGCCTAAAATTTACACCAAATGAGCTGGAGTTCCATCTTGTTGAAACCATCTCATTAAAATTGGCTCCAATGCATAATTATTATCATTTGTATAAAACTGTAATATACGGTCGAAGTCAGCTTCATTTAATTCTTGCAACAACTAAATTTTGTAGTGTTTAAATAAATTACAAATTCATTTAAACCCTACATGGAAAAAGTCCAAAATTAATGTCTCGAATATCTTCTCACTTTTAGTGGTTCTAGCACAGAGGTGCCACCTGCTTTGGTGGCGAAGAACTAAACAATAAAATTAATTGTTTTCTGTCCGCTGGCCTGTCGAAGTATGCAAAAAATCATTGTGCTCGAACCACTGAAAGTGGAAAGATATTGGAGACATTAGTTGGACTTTTTGTCAGCATGTTGGAGACATGCTCTTCAATTGGATCATGGATTAAATCATCAAAAACGTTAACAAATGAAGAGGATACAGAATGGGAAACAAACAAATAAAAATACTCGGTTACGCAGAAGACGCAATATTGATAGCCCAAGATGAAGATAGTCTGCAAAGACTGGTCCACAGATTTAACATAAGAGCAAAAGAATTTAATATGACAATCTCATCTCAGAAAACTAAAACAATAGTAGTCACAAAGAACCAACCAGATGTAAAATAGAAATTGATGGCATCGGTATTGAAGAAGTAATGGAAATAGAATACCTGGGAATTACACTGTCTAGCTATGGAGACCTGGGCAAAGAAGTGAGAGATCAAGTACAAAAAGCAAACAGACTGATAGGATGCCTTAATAACACTATATGGCGAAACATACACATTAACACTGAGATAAAGTCAATTTATAAAGCATGTGTAAGACCAATAATGACATATGCCTCAGAAACAAGACCCAACACAGCCACAACGCAAAGGCTACTGGAAATTGCAGAGATAAGAGTACTGAGAATAATTACGTTAAATACGCTGAAAGATCGAAAGAGAAGTGAAGACATTAGAAGAAAATGTGACGTACAGTGTATCAATAAATGGACACACAATAGAAAAAAAGGATGGAATAACCACATAAGCAGAATGGAGGAGACCCGTGTCATCAAAATAGCAAGAGATAAGTCACCAATCGGCAGAAGAAGTATCGGACGACCGCGCAGAAGATGGAGTGACAACCTTCCATAGAGGTATTAATCCACCAATGAACAAGCAGAATTGCCTATAAAGAGGAGGAAGAAGAAAAAGATATATATATATATATATATATATATATATATATATATATATATATATATATATTTAGTACCTTATTAAACGTGATCTCCTCTAAAGTGCCTTCTGCAATCTGGGTCGAGTGTCTCCTCTGCCTCATCTCTTTTGTGGGCAAATGTCCATTTGGAAAGTGCTAGATTACTAGACATCCGTTGGAATCAATACAAAGAGCCATTGGTACCTTCTGTAGAAATAAAACAACGTATGGAGTACGGAGTAGAGGCTAGGAAGCTTTCTGAAGCTTCTTTACCAAATGTCTAAGCCTTTATGGGTGCACTGTTAAGGATGTAGATATAATGAGGAAGGAATGCGAGATCATTCATATAGTCAAACAGAGTAAATTAGAATATTTGGGCCACATTATGAGACATAAGCAGATATATAGGTTGTTGCAAGTCGTTCTTCAGCACAAGTGTATGGAAAAAAGACCAGGGAAAAGAACAACTTGACAACCTTAGAAGATGGGAAAAAAATAGAGAGACTGGGAAGAAAACTGAAAAAATATGTAAAAATATTTCAAAAATCAGTCAATATAAATTTGAACATTGATTTCAAAAAATATTAGCAATAAAATTACAAACTCGTCGTATTTTCATCGAGCAGTGTATGTTTACCTCCTTAATGATATCTATGCGTTAAAAACATCTCTACCAAATATAAATTCTCACAAGTACCTCATTTTAATAATTGCTGATGTAAGTACTGAAATTAAAGATGAAAAAACACACAAACGGTAAAAAAAGTCTAAAGTTCATATTTAGCGTCGTTAGACTCAAAAATACGTAAATTGCAGGCAGTTTTTTGTAAACTCGACTTTATGGGAATATATTATTATGTACAAATACGTAAGCAGTATTTACACTTACCGTATAAGGATATTATATGCCGCGATTTTATAGATCTCTCAATAATGAAGAGACGAAAACACACCTATCTAGGTCGTCATATATGGAAATACTATACATTCATTAAACTAACAGGAGGAAAATAGATGATAAAAGGAGATTGGAGGATTCAGGATTAAATAGTGGAGGAGAGTATCTAGATTTTACAAATAATTAATTAAAATACTCTAAAAGAAATTATGTTAAATGTGTCTAATGGAAATGGAGACCACATTCTCTACCAAATTTTATTCATTATTCTTTGTAAATTTTCTCTAAATAATCGTCAGAGTATCTAATATTTTTAAGTAAAAACGCATTCACTCTTACCCTTGTTATTTCTGGTTCAATAGTTTCCAATCTTCTTCTTCTTCAAGTGCCATCTCCGCGGCGGAGGTCGGCAATCATCATAGCTATTCGGACTTTTGAGACGGCTGCTCTGAAAAGTTCATTTGATGTACATCCGTACCACTCTCTCAGGTTGCGCAGCCATGACATTCTACGCCTCCCTATGCTTCTCTTTCCTTGGATTTTTCCCTGCATAATCAGTTGAGTTTCCAATACCATTTCCCAAAAGTAAGCGTTTAATAATAGAGGGATCTAGTCTGATTCCCATCATTATTTCCACTTTTTCGAATATCTTATGCCCAATTTTTTCTACAGTTCGCTGATTGTAGTAGAGGTTTAACATTAATGGTATGTATCATTAAAATAACGTTAATCAACAAAGCAAAGTTATGGAAGTTTTTCAAACCAGTTTCCACTGGGCCAAAAGGTCTATTTAGTAGAAATATTTATTCACGGATCAAATTGTTGCACTAATAAAATTCCAAACGACCTGCTGTTTAAAATCACACCGTGTCTTAAAGAGGAAGAACCAAATGTTACGGGCACTAAAAGAACTAGAAATGCCAAGGAGCTATCCCATTGGTTCAGTGATTAGTTACAAACACCATGACCAACTTTTACTCTATTTATTGTGGAGACTTCTATCAGGTTAGAATTTTTGATGTTTAGACTTCATTCGCCCATCCAGTACTCGTCAGTAGTGAAATCACCCAAATTTGTAGAAGTTCTGGATATTATCTTTGGTCTAGTTCAATAATGTCTGTATTTATCGGCAGTGTTGGATTTTGTTGGTATTTTTGAATTAGAGGTTTGAGTGCAACTAGTCGTCTTGTTGTAGGTGGAGCGATGTTGCTGAGAATTGGAAGTCATTGGGTTGATATGGACTTTACAGTCTCCATTATATACCCCATTGTTTGATATAACTGGTTATCTAGGACTTTTGTGTGATGACTGTTTAGACAATATTCTGTATTAGAATATACTAAGGACAGTGCCTTTATTCGGGTTGTCTCTGCGTTGGACCCTAGTGATGTATTTTCTAGCTTATGAATAATGTCTTTATTTTCAATGTGGTGCTGTTTGAATGTTAGGGTACGGTCTAGTCTTACGATAAGGTTTTTTTATTTGGATTATGCTTTAGAATAGTTCCTTCGCATTTTATATTATTAACTTTGTAATTTGCCTAGTGGTTGTTAAGGTGAAAAGCCGTGACTTCAGTCTTCGATGGGTTTGGTTGTAATAAAAGGGGCCCAAACGTGCTTTTGTGTTCGGCCGTTTTGCAGGTTTCTGAAATTAGTAGTTTTTCCATTGGTGTATATTTGGAAAGACTGTCACGTATCATTTGGTTTATCAGATTATTAAATGAACGGCATGGTACCATCTTTACCGTATTTTAAACAAAATAGCTTTTTTCCGTACTGTGTCGTACGCGTAGGTCAAATCTATGAAAGCTACTACTGTTTTAAGTTTGTTTTGAAATCCATTCTCAATAAAAGTTGTTAGGGAGAGGACTTGATCGCCTCAACGTCTTCCTGGCATAAAACTAGCTTGTTCTTGAGGAATATTTGAGCTTTGCAATGTAAAATAGTCTGATCTGGATAATCATTTCAAATATCTTTGAAAGAGTTATTGGTCTATAGCTCTCAGGTAGTGCATGGTTTTCCCAAGTTTTAATATTGCGATGATCTTTCTTTGCTTGAAGGATTTTTCAAACTTCTTCTTAGTCATTTAATTTAAGAAGCCATTTACGGGTATTCGAATCTATGTGCTTTATAATTTCGGGATAAATGTTGTCAACTCCTGCAGCTTTTGGACATTTAATTAATTTTAGAGCTTCTGCTGCAAGTTCTTCGGATTCAATGAGGTTTATCACTGGTAGGGTTTGTGGTTGTGCAGTTTTGGCTTCTTTTAACTGATACCGATTTTTTTCTATGACGGATTTTGAGAAGCTGACTATGCTTTTGGCTATGTCTTCGGTTTTGGGGCTGTAGAGTTTACTGTATTGTATGCCAGAATCTAGTTTCCTAGGAAAATTCCATGCGGTGCGGCTACTGTGTATGAAATTGAGATTTTCGAAAGTTTTTGTCCACCTTTTGGTTCTTGCTCCCTCTAGGATTTCTAAACGTTGTTCTACATAGTCAGGATTTCTGGATTTCCCATAATGATCAAGTAGTTCTTTACATTCGTCATTCCAGTATGGAATCTAGGATTTGGTAACTTCACGTGGAATGTGCTTTTTGGCGGAGATAATCACTGGTGATGTGAATCTTTCATAATTATCCACCTCTGGCTTGATATGTCTAATGTCATTTTCTAGTAGGGATTGAAAGCCTTCCATCTTGTCTCTCGGAAATTCCATCTTGGTAGTGGAGAGGAGGAACTCAAAAATAGAAAGTCACCAGGACCAGACGGAATAGCCAACGAGCTTCTAAAACACGGAGAAGAAAGTATAATCCTAGAGATGACAAAACTTACAAAAACTCATATTGCACTACAAGATACCAGACACATGAAAAAACAGCATAATGATACCAATGTTCAAGAAAGGAGATAAAGAGGACCCCAACAGTTATAGAGGTATAAATCTACTGAACACCGCACTTAAGCTTACCACAAAAGTCCTAACCAACAAAATCAATAAACTAACAACTTTATTAGATGAACAACAAGGATTCAGATCCGGAAGATCCTGCGTAGACGCCGTATTTGTACTAAGACAAATCACAGAAAATGCCATGGAGTACAATAAACCAGCATATCTATGTTTTATAGACCTGACAAAGGCTTTCGATCACATCCAAGTCGAAGTCGTATTACACCTACTGTATAAAAGAAACATACCAATCACTATTATACATACCATCGAAAACATCTACTTCCATAATCGAATACAGTCAAAGATAAATGGAAAACTAACACAGTGTATACCAGTACAAAGCGGAGTTACACAGGGTAACTCGTTAAGCCCACTTCTCCTTAATATAATAATGGACGAAATAATACAAGCAGTACGTCATGGTTACAGAATGGGGAACAAAGAAATCCAAATACTATGTTATGCAGACGACGCCGCATTAATCGCCGAGACAGAAGATGAGCTCCAAAGATTAACACACGTTTTCAATACAACAGCCAAGAAATACAATATGATAATATCAGCAGAAAAAAACCAAATGTATGACAACATCCCAATACCTACTACGATGTAAAATCGAAATTGATGGGAAAATAATAAAGCAGGAAGCAAGGTTTAGATATCTGGGAATAGATATAACTAGTTACGGAGATGCCGAAGAAGAAGTACGACAACAAAGCTTAAAACCAAGTAAAGAGGCGGGATCTCTTAACGCAGAATCTGGAAGAACAAACACCTACGACAAGACATAAAAACAAGAATCTATAAAGCAGCAATGTGACCTCTATTAACATACACGGCGGAGACAAGACCTGACACATCTAAAACGAGACGACTACTAGAAACAATAGAGATGAAAATACTCCGACGAATATCAGCGAAAAGTCTATTGGATAGGGAGAGAAGCGAAACAAAAGAAGAGCATGCAATATAGAAGACATAAATGGATGGGTGACAAAACGGAAACATGAGTGGAACGAACACATTAGTAGAATGGCAGAGGATAGAATAGTACGAATAGCACGAGATAAGTCACCAAATGGACGAAGAAGTATTGGCAGACCAGGAAAAAGATGGTGCGATAATTTAAACAATTTAGGAGGTTAATATTGAAGAAGAAACAGGCTTTAAAGCGTACATACAAGAAGGAAGAAGAAGAAGTAGTGGAAAGGGATGGGATTTTAGTTTGCCATATTTCAGTGTGAGGTTGTTCTGTGTGTAACCTGTCAAGTACTCCTGAAATTTAATCCTGAAAATATATTAATTAAAAAAATTAATCACTATAGGTTTGAAAAGTTGAAAGATTGTATCTGTTTTGGAATCAAAATAGAAGAGAGCAGAGATGAAGAAAATAACATAAAAGTCACAAATAGAAAATAAATTCAAAATACGGAGCATTAAGAATGTCAGTAGTCTAATAGACAAATAAATATCTTCCTTAAACTCTGTAGATTCCGGTTCCTTCTTCCGTCTCTTATCTGCTTTGGTTGCCTCTGTTGTTAGTTTTCCCTGTCAAGATCAATTCCTTATGTTGATTTTTTTTCGTATGCGATAACAGATTATACGTATTATACACCAACTAATTTACCCAGTTGATTATACCCATTTTTTTTTGTTTGCTGCATCTATGAATACATTTTTGTTGAACCTTAGCTTACACAATAAGGAAATCTTATTTACATTTTTACGATATGCAAATAAATCATTATAAATGTGTGATTGTGACTACAAAGATAATGAGTGACACGGTTTATCTAATAATTTTTGTGTAATTTTAAAAATAGAGTCGGCTAATACTTATACCTTACTTTGTTATATAGATAAAATAGTGAAAAGTACTAGTAATACTTAAAAATTCTTTTAAAAACTTAGTAGTTCAAACGGTAGGATTTTAACTATCAGTTAAGAGATGGGGATGCGAACCTCCAATTTCGGATGCGTATTCATTTGGAAAAATTTCCAAATGAATACATTCGTATATCACACAAGTTTGGACTATTTTCCTTTCCTGGAAACCATTTTTAATTTTGAGTTTTCAGACAATAGTTTTGGAAAAAACAATGCTAAGGATGTAAAATATTTCTGGTTTGTTTCTATTTTATTTATTAAAATGCTAGAAACTTCTTCATTATTCTTTGTTTCTATCAATAGAATTTTCTAAATTCTATCAATAGAATTTAGTGGAATTCCCAAATATGTACCAGCCAATGCATTGCATTTGCATTAAATACATTCGGACTTGGATTATTCTTTTGAATTGTCAAACTTTGGCGGGTTTGCAAACAATTGCATGCATTTTATGGTCTTTACCTGCCATGGATCAGTTTGCAAATCACTACAGATCTATTTTGAAATCTCTAGTTTGAAACGAAAATCAAAATCAAAATAAGAGCTAGACCTGCAGTAAACAACAGAAAAACAAGAGCAACATTACAGCGACCGACATGGATTTTATGAGAAGAAGCTGTAGATGAACGGAACTGGATCATCTTAGAAATGAAGAAATAAAACGAAGGATAGCAATTCGCAACTATTATTTCTTTGCGAAAAGGAAGGGAAAAACCAATACATACATGGAAAACAAACTAACGTCAACAAAATGGATTCAAAAGATGTTGCGTGAGATTCGCATTATCTCACTTTCAATTCCTATTGTGATTAAGATATCGTAAGGTGGGAGATAGTATTTTTATCATGACTGCTCAAGAAAACAAAACAGAAATCAGTACATATTAATGCTTGAACCGATATTTAGGTAAAAGCAAATAATCCAATTTTTTAATTAGCAACTTGAATAATATATAAAGTATTTACATTTTTTCCGAAATAACAAGCAAAGGTATTTATATTTTTGCCTTCCTGTACTAAAAAATACTGTTGGTAGCACTTTTGATGACAATATCAGGTGTCGAAGGGTGAGCAATTATGTTGGAAATACCAGGAAAGAATTCGTGTCTTATCAATGTGTATCATTTTTGTAATGTATTTAAATTTTTATGGTGTAACTATGTGATAAATCAGCATATCATGTACTTAGTCATTATAAAATAATACATGTTGCTCGATAACAAACGGTATTAGGTTAACAATCCAAATCACATTGTTTAAATATTACCAGCATTATGTTTAGTCTTGTGCTGACGAGGATTTTATCAAGTGTACTACCTACGAAATTGCACGATTTAGTTTTATTTGGTAGTTGCTGATAATTAATTTATATCTGTCAGTTTTTATCAAGCAATACAATGAAATTCATTTATGACAAAAAAGAAACTTCATTGCTTAGTGAATGAAAATTTTAAATACAACATCACGAATTAATAACTGGAAAACTAGGGAAGCAAAGAAATCAATATTTTAATTTTTTATCGTTATTTCCGAAGATTAACACAAACACAACTACTATAAAAAGAAGGCTACTATGACGGTCCGATAAGTACTTAGCCTACAAAAGAAAAACGAAAATTTTGGAAAAATGGCGATTTATTTCTCAACGTAGTCTACTTTTAGCTCGACATGCTTGATCCAGCGATGCTCTTAACTTCTTAAACCTATATGGAAAATACGTTTTCTCGAGGTCTGCAAAGTAGGCTTCCATGGGGGAGATGACCTCCTGTATCGACTTAAATTTCTACCCGGCGAATGCTTTTTTCAAGTTTGAAAACAAAAAAAAATCACACGGGGCCAAGTCTAGAGAATATGGTGGATGGACCAACAGTTCGTAGCCAAATTCGGCCAATTTCGCTATGGAGACGCTATGGTTGTCATGGTGGAAGAGCACTTTTTACTTCGCTAAATTGGTTTGTTTTTTTTGCAATTCGGCGTCCAATCGGCCCAATAATTCGACATAGTAGAGCCCTGTAACCATTTTGCTATTCTCCAGGTAAAGGACGTAGATCACCCCTTGTGAATCCCAGAAAATGGGGGCAACCACCTTTCCGGCCGATAGGAAAGTCTTCGCCTCCTTCAGAGCACGTTCGCCGGTTGACGCCACTGTTTCGACTGTTTCTTGGTCCCTGGTGTGCAGCAATGGATTCATGTTTCGTCAATGGTTACGAAACGACGTAGAAACTCCTTCGGATTACGCTTAAATAGTGTCAAACACTACTCTGAAGCTGAAGTGGTTTCACGGTTAAGCTTGTTTTCCGGAGTAAGTAAACGCGGCAATCATCTCGCCGACAGCTTCCTCATGCCCAAAATTTCTCGCAGATATAGTATGATTATGTAACAGAAAAAAAGTCAGTCACTTTAAACTGTGTTAAAAGTCCTAGTTTTTTTAAAATCTTCTGACGTATTCTGAGCAAGTTAAAAATGTCGACAATGTCCGAAGGTTCTCGTTGCTTAAACTAGTCTTATAGGCAGCTTCCTCAGCCTCCTATTTTGATTGATATCATCCATAAAATTTCCCTGAGCCTTATTTTTGAATCGCATAGAACGTAGAAAAATGAAAAAAAGGGCATTTTGTCTATCTTAACGGGGGCACCCTTTCCATCTTCAGATCTTAGGGGTGCCTCTATGGGATGAGCACCAGCATTATCCAGAAGAAGATGCGTTTCTTGTGGCAACTTTTCTTTCCCTAAATAACCCTTTACTTTAAGAATGAACTTATGGAACCATAAGATTCACAAGGTTGGAAGATATCACGAGTTATCCAGGTAGCTAGCTGTTTGTAATAGCAAGCTGGAAGATTCTGTTGTTTTATTATTTTAAAAGCGCGAAGATTTTTTGACTTTCCAATCATAGTCCAACACTGTTACTCGGTCTTTACTTTTTATTCCCCGGTGCACTCATCTTATTATGTGCAGCTAATGTTTTTGCAGCTTTAGTAAGGTTTTGTTTATGTTAAATTCCAGTTTGAGAAAGTTGTAGATTATTTTCTGTCATTATGGCTTCCAGTTGTCAAGTTCATACCAAAATTCCACCATTGCTTCTCCGTCGGTACTGAGCTTTTCGCCTTGAACGATAAGCTCATGAATCCCGTGACGTTTTTGAATTGATGTAACCAACCAGTGGATGCATTGAAAGGTTCTTATAGGGAGCGTCTCCCTCATCGAGTATAGAGAGTTTCCGACGAGTAATTATTATGGTGACTCTATTTCGATAAAACCTCAAAAATGTAATTTGGGAAATAAATTGGAAACATAGCATGCATAATCCGCAGCCCAAACAATCCTGTCTACTGTCGATCTCCATTCTTGAGCACTCCATATGTATTTATGAATATCTGTATATCTAAAGAACATGTTCGTGATTGTCAATTTGTTTTTCGTAGCGTTGTATCTGCTGTTATCATTTAACTGCTGTTTTCTGTTTGTTCTCACTGCTTGTAGAATAAGTATAATTTAGATTCTACCATTTAAGTCATTTCCTATAATGAAGAAACTCGGTATAGTAGTAATGAAACCCTGCTCTTCAATAATTCTGTTACCAAAACAAAATAGTGTCTCTCAATTTGATTATAATTAGACACAAGAAAGAAAACACCGAAAGTTTTAATAATAATGTTAAGATCGATTAGAAAAAAAATCCGTAAAATAGATTTTGTGACATTTAGAGCCGAAAAAATAATAGGGAAAACGCCATAAAAAGTTTCCTCGTTAAATATGTAAGTAGTAGTGAAATTACCATGCTATCGTTCATATCACAGACATAAAAACTTTTACAGATTAATGTCAGAAGTAGCGTCATCTAATATTCAAAAACACCAGATAATTATCCATAAACTTGTATAATTTCGGGTATGATTAATGGCATTTTTTACTTAATTTTGCTTTAATGTTCTTAGGTTAGGTGAGGTTATGTACGACAAGTACTTATTGGGGATGTTTAGGTAATACTTTTTTTTGTGTGGAATTGTTTTGAATTATTTGTGTGGGTTGATTCAGTTTTTTATTGACACTTCCTAAAATCAAGATAAAGAATGAAAATATATGCCTTATTTGTTAGGATTTTTGCCTATAATATACGCTAATACAAGAATATACAGTGTGTAAAAGTTTTCCAAAAAAATTTTGTTTTATATTAAATGTTTAATCTGTATATCGTATAAAATAAACTATTGAAAGCAACAGTCATAGGTTTTTACGCTATATTTTTTATATTTTATCATCATCATCATCATTTAACCCGGATCTATCCACTGCTGGATATAGGTCACCCTCAGTCTTTTCCATGTATTTCTGTTTTGTGCTGTTTGCATCCAATTTTTGTCGATCCGTTTTATGTCATCAGACCATCTTGTTGGTGGACGACCTCTACTTCGATGTGCTTCTTGTCTCGGTCTCCACTGTATTATTCGCTGTGTCCATCTGTTATCCGACATTCTAGCTATGTGCCCCGCCCAGTTCCACTTAAGGGTCATAATTCTTTCTATGGCATCTGTCACTCCTGTTCTCCGTCTTATTTCCTTGTTCGTGATCCGATCCCTACGAGAAAT
The DNA here is from genome assembly GCF_040954645.1 of Diabrotica undecimpunctata. Taxonomy (NCBI): domain Eukaryota; kingdom Metazoa; phylum Arthropoda; class Insecta; order Coleoptera; family Chrysomelidae; genus Diabrotica; species Diabrotica undecimpunctata. The sequence continues at coordinate 4,062,403 of NC_092808.1, read as the reverse complement.
GCCTAACATCGATCGTTCCATGGCTCTTTGGGTAACACAAATTTTATTTCTTACTTTCTTGGTTAGTGTTAATGTCTCTGCACCATATGTAAGTACTGGCAACAGGCACTGATTAAAGACTTTTCTTTTAAGACACATAGGCAGTTCTGATTTAAGAACATAGCTTAGCTTGCCGAATGCCACCCAAGTGAGTCCTATGCGGCGGCGTAGTTCGCACGTTTGATTATCTCTTCCTATGCGTATCTCATGTCCTAAGTACTTATATGAGGTGGTTTCTTCAATATGCATGCCATTTACTGAAATCTTTTCGCTTAACACAAGATTTGTGATGATTTGTGTTTTTGTGTGGTTGATTTTTAATCCTACTTGTAGGGAGGCTAGGTATAGTTTCTCCAGTTGCGATACTGCATCATCGATTCTGTCAGCAAAAAGGATAATATCGTCAACAAACCTCAAATGACTAAGCATTTCTCCATTGACATTAATTCCTTTTTCACTCAGATTTGCGTTCTTAAACATATGCTCTAATAGTGTTATAAACAATTTTGGCGAAATTGTGTCTCCCTGTCGCACTCCCCGTTTTATTTTAAATACGTTGGTCTTTTTATCTGCCAGTTTCACACTTGCTGTCCCATTTTGATAGATGTATTTTATCATGTTTATATAGCGATGATCTATACGACACTCTGTTAAGGCTTTTAACATCTTTTGATGACTTATTGTGTCGAAAGCTTTTTCGTAGTCAACAAATATCATGACTAATGGCTTGTTATATTCAACACTCTTTTCTATTAAGTTCTCAATTACTTGTAAATGATCATTCGTGCCATATCCTGCTCTAAAACCTGCTTGTTCTCTTGGCTGATAGAAATCCAACTTACTTCCTAACCTGTTGGTAATAACTCTTGTAAATAGCTTATATACTTGTGACAACAAGCTAATGGGCCGGAAGTTTCTAAGGTCGCTGATATCTCCTTTCTTATGAAGTAAAATGATTTCCGCGTTGTTCCACTGCGTCGGTGTTATCGCTTCGCACAGACATTTATTGAACAGTTTAGCAAGTGTCAATAAGAGCTTATTTCCTCCTAGTTTTAGGCTTTCGGTCAATACCCTGTCTTCACCTGGGGATTTATTGTTCTTCATCACCCGAAGTGCATTTTTAATTTCGTCAACAGTTATGTTCGGCATTAATTCTGAGCCTTGATTCTCTATCTTTGGTAAGGGGCGTCTTTCATCGGATTCACTTGTTTCATAGAGTTGTCTGTAGAAGTCTTCCACTGTTTTCACTATTTCTTCCTTATCAGTCACAATGTCGTCTTGTTTATTTCTTAACTTATGTATGTTCTTTTTTCCTGTGGACATGTTGTGTCTTAGAACTTTCAGACTTCTATTTTTCTCTATCACCCTTGTCACCTCTCTCATGTTATGTTGCCGTATGTCTTTTCGGATTTCTTTGTTTATTGTTTTACTGAGTTGACTAAATTCTGCGTAGTTTGTGTGATACCTGTCCTTTAGCCTCCTTCTTTCTTCGATCAGATTTTTAGTGTTGAGACTTATTTTCTCATGTTTTTTCTTCATTTTAGGACAGCACAACTTCTCCGCTTCTTTAAGGGCTTTTACGATACTTTCGTTTAAAACTTCGACCTGTGTTTCGTCGTTGATTTGTTGAAGGTTATGGTCAATGATGTCACGAAAGTGGTCTATATTTTTGGGCGGGGTCCATTTACGATTGTCTGATTTTATCATTTTTGTTCGTTCATTCTTTAAATTGAACAGAATTTTTGCTCGAATCAATCTGTGATCGCTTCCAATTGTAAATCTGTTTAAAACAGATACATCTTGTACAATTTCTTTTTTATTAGCAATGATAAAATCTATTTCGTTCTTTGTGAAACCGTCTGGACTTTTCCACGTCCACTTTCGTTGGGGCTTTTTGGGGCTTTCAGCTAAGGATACATAGAATTAGATTAAAGGGTAGGTTCTTTAACTGCCGTAAACATTATTACCGTTACTGCTCGCGCAGTAGTAACAAATAGGAGATGACGAGAGAGATGTATTCTATGAGAAACTAGAAAGAACTTCTAGAGAAAAACGACATACAATTATCATACCAATTTCAACCCAGAAGTTTGTCAAGGTATAATCTACCAACCAACTATTCTACAGTTGTACCAAGTATAGTCCACAAAAAGATCAATAACCAAAATGATCTAGGACTGATTGAAGTCACGTATTTTACCCCTAAAACGTCCATAAAGTTTCATATGAAAGAAATCACCTGACGGTTAAACAAAAAACCCAATTCATAACAACAACAACAGACATCAATAAATTGAACCAACAAATAGTCAACACAATGCAACAGGCTCAAACTAAATATTGTCCAATTAACAAAAAGGATGAAAAACTTAGTCAACTTACGAAAACCCTTAGAAACCAAAGGTGACAAATGAAAGGAGATAAAAACTAAACAAGCAATAGAGCAAAATAAGGATATGAAAGTTTTGAGAAGGAGCATGCAAAAGGACTATTGGAATCAATCAGCGGTGCTCCGAATAGATAGGAGAATATACAGATCAGGTCAAAACCTTGAGGGGAGTGTTGTTTCAGTGTGTAGTTTACGCATGATTTTCCTGCCGTGAAGCCTGCCTCATCCTCCTCGATTTTACCTTTTATCGCTTGCTCTATCCTTTCTCGGAGTATCTTCCCGTATAATCTTCCTATTGATATTACGCTTATTCCTCTGTAGTTTTGTGCATCGTTTTCTATCTCCTTTCTAAATATAGCTGTCATATATGCCTCCATCCATTGCTTTGGGTGCTGTTCTCCATTTATGGCTTTCTGAAATATCCATTTTATCATCCGGTGTAATTTTTTTGAGCCATTCTTTATAAGCTCAAGTGAGATGCCTCCAGGTCCAGGTGCTTTCTTATTTTTGATTGCTTTTATGGCCGTTCTCATTCCCCTATCTGTTATTTCTATTTCTTGTTGTGGGGATCTGCTTCGTCTTCGCCTGTTTTCTTTTCCAATGAATTGTGGTCTTTGTTCTGTTAACAGTTCCTTTTAATAGTCCTTCCATTCTTTGTCCCGTATATTTCCCAATTTAATTTTTTCTTTTGAGTTTTGTTTCAATCCTCTCAGTACTTTCCATGACTCCGAAGTTCTTGTACCTCCTATGTATGTTTCAATATTTAAGCAGGTTCTTTCCCATTCTTCATTCTTTTGTTGTGTTATTTGTTTTTCACTTCTCTATTTTTTTCTCTATATTCTTCACAAACTTCATCGTTGTTTGTAGTCAGCCATTTTCTGTATAGTTGCTTTTTTTCTTCAATTATTCTTTTTGTTGGTTCATATATTTAATAATAGTACTGTTTATTTGTCGTATGTTCTTTCTCTCCAAGGGCTTCGAATGCTGCTTGTTTTATACTCGCGTTTATATGCTCGTATATTTCTTCGATGCTGCCGTATCTGAATTCTATTAATTTTCGGTCTAGACGTTGTTTGTATAGTTCTCTTAGTGATTGTTCTTGGAGTAGTTCTATATTGTATTGTTTTTCTCTTACAGTGTTTAACGGTTCTTCTGTAGAGGGGATCTTGTTATGTTTCCAATTAATGCCCATTTTTGCTGTCAGTAGTTTATGGTCAGTTCCACATTCTGCTCCTCTTCTGACTCTCACATCTTTTATCTTTATTGTGGTACATTGTTTGACTATTACACTATGTAATTATATTGTAGAATAAAAAATACTAGCCACGCCTATGGCTATCGATAATTTTCAGACTGAGGTATAAAGGGTTTTTTCATAGTTTCTCCCAATTTTCATCGACGAAATGCACCAAAAGATCATCGTTCACATCCCTTTCATTCGTACCTCTTCCCTTATTCATACAAAACTTTGCCGATTTCATTTTTTATCACTTATTAGGGAGTCAAGTAGAGTGTATACACATATTTTACGGTTCTGAATAAATCTCTCATCTTTATATTATTAATTCAAGTACATTTGTAATCTGGTAACATATTTCAGCAGTAAATTTGGATCTGATAATGTTAATATAATGGACGTGTTTTTTGGCCGACCATCATTTTACATTCACAAGGTTAATGGTTCATATTTTGCCTAAAATATTTATTCGACACTGATTTGCATAACATATGGGTAAAGTATACATTAGACAACTATGTGTGGACATTATACTATCATTTGTGTGTGCTTTTACCGGGTGGTTTATTTTGTTTCTCCTTGTTTTAACGGATAGAGCGAAGTTATGTGTTTTATCGATTACGAGGAGGCATTTGATAGCGTTCGACATTGCTGTAAAACTAATTCTTTGTTCTAAAACTGTTTTTTTCATAATTTTTTTTGTGAATAAATTGTAAACTTATTTATTTTAAATGATGAAAGGTTGCCAATGTGAGCCCATAATACTAATGTATAGGAGATAAGTCAATAAAGTTTTTATAGTAGAATTTGTAGGCTACCGGTTTCGAGTCTGTGCCCCATTATCAGGCCTCAGTACATCGGCGTTTGTTTTTAACAAAAACTAAAAGCTAAAAGAATAACAACATGAAACAAAGAATAAACACATAATACAAGATGAAAATCAAATTGAAACAATCAAACAAACAACTATAACCTAAATTAGGTAAGAGAGTTGCTACTATATATATAATGTTGATTAGATGATAACGGTAAAAAATTGATTTGGTAAAAGGATTGACGTACTATGCAATACATCAAGACATTTATGGAATTGATAGTAACCAGTCTGATGGAAATTGTACAATATAGTGATTTAATTGTCATAGGATATGTGTCTTAAATTTAAACTCATATGTAAAAAGTAAAACAAACTAAATAAAAAGTGAAAAAAAACTTACATATCAGATACAAGAAGGCTCTTCTATTATATATAATTTTGCAAATCACCAACACCCTTAAGGGACCCATTCATTCAGCTATGGAAATATTTGATATTATTTTTAGATTATATGTGACCAACTCATAAGTAGCTAATAGGAAAGATTTGTCTCCTTCGAGCTCGAAGAAGTTATTTTAAGAAATTAAAAAAAAAAAATACATTTTAAACAAACTTCCAAAGAAGATACCATTTAAGGTAAAGTTGGGTTGTAGTAGGTATTAAGAAACTGAAAGTGGACTTTTAATTTATTTATTGTTCACTTATGAACAATATGATTATGATATCGGGCGTTATTAAACAGACGATTTTATATTAATTGGAAGGGATGACATTTATGACTTTGGACGTTTATGATGAATTTTGACGTACGATAATCGTTACGAATCGAATTTTAGTCTCGATCTTTTATTTTTTTTTGTTTTACTATCTTTTATTGACAGATATCTGTACACTTCTGGATAGACACGGGACTACTATAACACAAATAGACGAGAAAGTACAAAGATGGGCAGAATATATTGACGAACTGTTCGATGATGAAAGAGGAGATCTGGAGCACATAGAACTTACGTCAGAAGAAATAGATCCATATATTACAAAAGAAGAAATATTACACGCATTAAAAACAATGAAGAGTGGGAAAAGCCCTGGACCTGACATGCTTCCTATAGAAATCCTAAAAATTTTCTAGATAAGAAGCACATTGATGTTTCAGTGACACTCTTGAACCAAATTTATAGTTCAGGCCTATTGCCCAAAGAGTGGTTAACGTCGATTTTTATTTGTCTCCCCAAAAAGAAAAACTCAAGAGAATGCAGCGATTACCGCACTATTAGCTTGATATCTCGTGTGCTAAAGTTACTACTATAATTCATCCATAACCGAATATATCACAAACTGGACATAGGCATTAATGATACACAATTTGGTTTTCGCAAAGGCCTAGGAACGCGTGAAGCTCTTTTTTTTACTTAATATACTGTTACAAAGATGCCTGGACGTCAATCAAGATATATACGCATGTTTTATTGACTATAATAAAGCATTCGATGAAGTACGAAATGAACAATTAATGAATGTCCTGAAATAAAAAAAGATTGACTACAACGACCTCAGGATCATATCAAATTTATACTATACACAGCGAGCCAAAGTACGTGTTAACGAACAGCTGTCAGAAGAAATTGAAATTAGACGTGGGGTGAGACAGGGATGCGTATTGTCGCCAATTCTTTTTAATGTCTACTCCGAAGAGGTCCTGAAAAAAGCTCTTGAGGATGAAACAGCTGAAATAAAGGTAAATGGAGTTCCCATTAACAACATTAGATATGCGAACGACACTATGATCCAAAATATTGAAGATCTTCAGAGACTGGTGACCAGAATAGCTGAGTATAGTCGAAAAAGAGTACGGTCGAACAATAAACGTCAGGAAGACGAAATTTATGAGAATATCGAAAACTCAAAGAAATAACGAGAATCGTCTAATAAACGGAACCAACGTCAAACAAGTGGACAAAGTGGACAAATATGCATATCTGGGAACAATGATCTGGGAACTCCACGAATGATTACATTCAGGAGATCAAAATCAGAATAGAAAAGGCTAGAGCAAATTTCAACAAAATGAGAAGAGTGCTATGTACAAGGGATTTAAAATTGGAACTAAGAGTTAGATTGGCGAGGTGCTATGTTTTTTCAACTTTGTTTTATGGAATGGAATCTTGGACCTTGAATGCGATATCAATGAAAAAACTGGAATTATTCGAGCTGTGAGTGTATAGAAGAATTCTGAAAATATCGTGGACAGAACACGTCACAAACAAAGAGGTTCTGAGAAGGATGAATAAAGAAATAGAAATTTTAAATACAATTGGACAAAACAAGAAAATTGGAATATGTCGGACATATTACACGTGGAGAGAAATACACCTTGCTCCCACTGATGCAGGGAAAGATCCAAGGAAAGTGAAGCATAGGGAGGCGTAGAATGTCATGGCTGCGCAACCTGAGAGAGTGGTACGGATGTATATCAAATGAACTTTTCAGGGCAGCCGTCTCAAAAGTCCGAATAGCTATGATGATTGCCGACCGAGGTGGCACTTGAAGAAGAAGATTGACAGATATAATTTTAATTTTTTATTTTTATTTAATGTCTTTATTTTGTCAGTTTTTTTTTATGTAGTATTTCAGCAGTAATAGGGAACGAAAAATATTTTAATAGTTTTTTAAACACAGGATTCGGAAGCAGAACCATTAGAAATAACGTAGCCACTAACAAAAATGGTCTTTTTATCTGATTCTTCAATACATGTTTTCAAAATCTTAATATCGCTTACACTTTGTTCTTTGAGCAAATACATTTTAAACACTTCCTTTTGTCTGAGTGGTATTAAATAAATTATTTGTTTTCTTCAAATTGTTTGATCAATAAAAACAAACGAAACTTTCTATATAGACAGAAAAATATAGAAGATAATATTGTAGCCTTATAGTTTGTATATATGTATAATGAGGCTACCGTGATGTCAGACCTTAAGAAATCTGACATATGATATTGTATGTAACTTTAAATAACCGGCAAAATAAGATAAACCAAGTACATGTTTAGTGATATCTATAAAAAAATTGAACGATCTTGAACGAATTATATCAGCATTTAATGCAACAACGAAGACCTTTCACAGTTTCCTATCAATTAATTCATATAAATTAGATTTAATGTGGCGTTGCGTAAGATTTTTTATACCATAATTGTAGTTGTTATGCCTATATTACACTTGGATAGATAACATACTTTGTAGAGATTTTAGGCGCCAACAAAAAGCTTAATTTATCAATAATTTAATAGGTGATAATATGCCAAACATTAAGTTTGCATAATTTGGAACCTCTATAATAAGATATTCTAACAATGGCACAGTTGGAGGACTTCATGGTATGAGTTGTTGGACAATTAAAAACTCCTCTAAGCGATCTCAACGATGTTTTTTTGTCTTCGATATCTTGTCTTGAATGAAAAAAAAAAGAAACAAATAAATAACTGGAAAAGTAAGAACATGTTTAAACAAATCAAAAACAAATCGGCAATAAAAATACCCCATTACAGACAATATACTTTACAATAAAAAAAACGGGTGTGGCAGTCCAGTGGGACTGCCGGTAGAAGTTATACACGCGTTCGCCCTTAAAAATTTATATAGGAATCAATCTGCACAATCATTACATATGTAATGCTATAGGTAAGAGAGAGCAGAAAGAGAAAAATAATTAGTTATATAGGTATATGGTGCATCGTTTGCTGTATATAAACATTTGACCTGTAATAGGAGTATAGTAAATGAAGGATTGTATCAATATTTTAATGAAAATATATATTTTTATTTTTATATACGTATAAAAGGAGTTGAATGCAAAAAAAAATTTACACATACTCTGCAGTAAAATTCATTGTTTATTTTGTTATTAATATAAAAATTACAATTCAGTGGAACCTCGATTATCCGTCAGGCAACCGGACCAAGGGTATGACGGATAATCGAAAAGACGGTTAACAGAACATTACAAAAAATTCATAGTATAACTCTCAAATTTTATTTGTATGTTTTATTTGACAATATAAGAGGGATTTATGTCAGTACAGTTGAATCAATTTGATTTAAAATATTCCGAAATCTTTGTTTGTTTTATTGTTACTTTACATTTTGCAACAGCTGAATTTCTTAATCGACGTAAAATCATCAAATCTACCTTATTTGCTTCTTCTTGCCGATAATACCACTTTATAAATTCTTGTATGTGCGATGCATCTTCTCTTTCTTTACGCAAATCTTTGTGAGTTGCAATAGCATCATCAACATCGCCACCATCAAAGTCTCTGTCAGCTTCTGAATCAGTATCGTCCGCCTCTGTTGCCATTTCAACGATTTCATCATCTGTCAGCAATCGATAGCCGTTTAGGTCCTCGTCACAAATTAACCATTCGTTTATGTCATCTTTATACAACAAAAACAAAACAGTTGATTCAGCCATAACTTTATTTGTTGCCGCATTACACTCGGCTGTCACGGGGACATTTTCATCTTGAGTTAATTCAGGCCATAATTTATTCCACGCTCTTTTCAGCGTTACTTCCGAAACATCAGCCCAAGCATCCACCGCATTGTCGATTGCGTGTTTTAAATGTTATGTTGTAAAGCATACAGCTTCCCAGTATTCTGGCAAAGAACATTCCTCTTCCATAACTAGGTTTTGAATAAATTTTTTTCTGTATCTTCTTTTGAATGTTTTAATGACCGATTGATCCATTGACTGTACCAATGATGTTGTATTCGCAGGCAGAAAAGAGCACGTAATATTTGCATCGTCAGTTCGCAGCACACCGGCTTCAGGATGGGCAGGTGCATTGTCCAAAATACGAATCACCTTTGGTAGCAATTTTTTTCTTGCAAGTATTGTCCAACGTCTGGTATAAAAACTTAAAAAACAAGACGTTAGAAAAATAGATGTTTGCAGTAGGTATGTACCTTTTTGAACCAATCAGCAAATATTTCCTAGGACATCCATGCATTATGTTGTGCGTAGTACTTAACGGAAAGCGCTTTCATATTTATATCCTTAAAACAACGTTTTTTTTATGCTGTACCAATCAATAATATAAGAAGGCGATGGTCACCACTTGCATTTAAACATATCATTGCTGTGATTCGTTGCCTTTGCGTTTTAAATCCTGGTTTATATTTTTCAGACAGTGCAGCGAGTGTTTTCATTGGCAATGCTTTGTAGTTTAAACCAGTTTCATCCGCATTGAACACTTGATCGCGTGTCAAACCATATTCATCGATAATATCTTAAAAACTTTTTTATATTCGTTATCGACTTCAATACTAGCGGCGCTCAATTTTTCACCTTCGATTTTCAGTTCTCGTATACCGTGGCGATGTTTGAACTTTTCCAACCAACTGCTGTTTCCTTTGAATTAAGGATCACCATTCAATTTCATGTTGAAAAACAACGCTTTTTCGGCAACAATTGGTCCAGACAAAGGAACACCTTCGATTCTTTTTTAAACGAACCTCCAATACAGAGTGTCGTGTCATGCCGTGTTGAGTAATTCATTTGTGTCTTTTTTTCATCATCCGGCCATCCAATGATTCCATTTGCGAAGCATACTTTTCAATTCCATCAGCATTTTTCTTTAAATCATTGATTGTTGTTCTCGAAATATCATACTTTTTGCTCAATGCGACTAAGGGACAAAATCAATGTTCGAATTTAAATCAAACTGAATTATATTGACACACAGATATTGACTGTATTAATTATTGTGCTCTGCGTTTTTATTTTCGACTTGCGATTCTAAAAATGAAACTTTAAAAGCACGGTATCATTTTATCAGTATCTATTGAAATTTAATCCAGAGCCCTGAATAAAAACAATAATTATTTACATAAAAAATTCGGTGGTGGCATAACTTCACGTGTACATTTCAACGAATTTCGTTTGGCTTATCGCAATGCTCAAACAAAATGAATTGATGATTAAATTTTTACTTATGTTGTCAATATAACTTATGTATGGACCCTGACGGTTAACAGAGGTGACGGTTAATAGAGAGACGGATAATCGAGGTTCCACTGTACAATAAATACACTGCAACATAATTCAATATAATAATACAATATAAATTAAAATGTAATATTCATAAGTATTTAAAACTGCCAGTATACATAAAACTTACTTTACGAAGATAAAAATAAAAAACCAACAACTCGGATTATGTTGTAACTTTTAATTTTATTTTAAGATTTGTTTTTTGCGTATATTACATATATTTAATAAGATTAACGTGAGGTTTTTAAATATTTCAAAAATAAAAAAGGAAATTCATAATTGGGATTCGAACTCACAACCACCAGCGTATGAACCAAACACGTAAAGGATTTGCCAATTAGACATGACACTAACGGATTTCAAAATTGACAGTTCTCGGTAAAACAGTGATTATTTTGAAATACAAAAGCCTAAAATAAACGTTTAATTTTAAATAATACAAAACATATCACATAAATAATAATATTAATACATATATATATATATATATATATATATATATATATATATATATATACAATATTATATATATATATATAATATATTATATAATATTAAATACAAAAGGAACATTTTTATTCTCGAAAGAGGAAGAGAGAGAAAATATATCTTCTGTCTCTCTCTTACTCATTATCTTACATATGTAATGGTTTCACAGATTCACTCTCATGCAAATTTCCAATGCCGACCGTACGTATAGAAGTATAACTTAAAGTCCAATTGAACTGTTATTTAAAAAATGGCAAGTTATTCACGAGCAATTCGTTACATGTATTTTTTGAACATTTACACAAACTAGCTTTTTACTCGAATTGCAGCAAATGGATGTCTTCTTGTCCCTACTTACAGGACATAAATATCACCTTTTACGTTTATTTTGGGTGTTACCAATTTGATCAAGCTGGAGCGGGAGTGGTTCTTGAACGCCAGAAATTTTCTAATTCTTCCTAGTATCTCACGGTTGATTCTTGGATTATTCAGTCGCCGCAATAAGTGAGGCTTGACTAGTTTGTTCACCAATATTTTTATAAAATAAAAACGAAAAATTTTCGTTGATGATTTACGAGATTCATAGATAACATAGCTATTTGATGCAGTTATGTCCAACAGTGTATAAAAAAATGGCCATCCAATTTTGGTCCGATGTATCCGCTCCACTCTCTTGATTGAATTTTAAAACAGTATAATATATGGTTAACCTGTAGTATTATCACATAATGTTATCATGGTGTTGTGAAGATACAAGAATAACTGTTTTTCCCTCTTTTGGAACATAAGACACCATTGTAATATCTTTGGTGAATCCAAAAATAGAAGATACAACATCCCTTTATTGGTTTGATAGGAACTCTACAGGTGAAAATCAATTATCTGTGATAATATTTCTGTCGCTTTATTCTATCGGTTTGGAGAGGCGTAGAGATATATCACAGACTGTTAGGTACACTATTTTTTTTTGTCAGATTCGGATAGACTTCGCCCATCTCTATTTTTTTTCCACAATATAAGTATTATAAAGATAGTTGGTTCGCGCGTCAATAAGACACATTATGTTCAAGCCACACTTGTTCGTCTTATTTGGCATGTATATTTTAAATCAATACCGACCTCTAAAGCCGACTAACATTATACATTCTCTGACAGTTTTTGATAACTTTCTTAATAAATATTTCATCAATTCCTCATTTATCAAAAAAAAAAACATTTTTCTCACTCATAGTACTCCGAAAAATGTCACTTCCAAAACCGTCTGTGCGGAAAATAGCGATAAAAGGGATTCATGGTCAGACTTGGTAATGAATACTATTTAGAAGTCCTTAAAAAACCTAAGAATGCCTCAAATTTTATTTTATTGACCTCAACTAATTTAGGTCTGTTCGAGTCTCCATTTATTATTGTTTAATGTAGCTGTTAGTTCGTATATGTCATAATTTTTACAATAAGTGTATCTGAAAATAATAGTCGCCACACTTCTAAGGGACCATTTGCATCTCCTAGGAGAGTCGTAGCACCTCGAGTCCTCGCCTCTTTGCATGCTCCCGGTAAATACATAGAGCTTGTGTTCTAACATTAGCAGTTGGAGCTTTTCTAACCCATTTGTAACGATTTTTTCCACGATAATATCCTGATTGAATAACTGAACCTGATAAATCTTCAGTTGGTTTCTTTTTCATCAGCAGATTGCTCAGAGTCGCTTTCATGATTTCTGTGAATCCAGTCCTCATCTGGAACATTTTCACTTTCACTGTCCTGGGCACCACTGTACATCAGTTCTTTACTTTATATATCCTGAAAATCTGGATCCGTTGGTTTTAAAATACGTCCAGGATGACAAAATCAGCCATTATTGTTACACAAAAAGCGATTGACCAGTAGTAAGTAGACCATCTAATGTTAGTGTAGCAAAAACTGGGGTGTGTAGGAGGAGAGAGGTATAAGAAGAGTGGTCTATATATATATGGGATAAAATTGATAGAAGTAAAATAGATAACAATTAAGTAAAGAAGTAAAAAAACTATTGAACGGAATGTGGCTAGGCTAGCAATGTAGGTAAGAGAATGACCACTAGAAACTCAAGGGTGGATACGGCCAATTTGCATGCCTTTTAAAGACAGTAAATCAGGAAAATATGTATGATGGATAGAAAAGAAGATATGAAAAATGAATAGATATAATGAAAATTAACAAAGATAACAAATTGAGGGCGCCAGAAGAGGGATACTACTCTAAAAAGAGTAACGGTCACTCTTCCAGGTATCGTATACTGCTAATATTAATTAAAGTTGATTTAATAAACAAAAATGCTGTAAATGTAAAAAGGTAAGGAAATTAATAGGAAAAGTTAATAAAAAATTATATGCAAAACAAATTCAAGTTTATTAAATATAACTTCTTAGATTTTGACAATCTCTAAGTTACCAAAAAGTATATGAAATTTCACAATATAATATTTTAAAAGAAATGTTGAAAACAACTATAATAAAAAGTTGAAAACTACACAGAATAACTCTGATATAGAGTGTACAACCTACATCTAGGTTAAAAAAACAACCCTAAGCAAAATAATGCTAACGTTGGAAGAACGTATAGCCAAGTAAATATATTATACTAACCTACAATATGACCAACAATATTGTTAAACACCTCTAAATTCAAATATAAACAAAGTAATACATAAATGGGAACAAGCCAAGTTAAACAATTGAAACGGTCTATTATCCTGAAGGGATAATAACCAGAGTTAATAACGCAAGATGAAATATAAAAAAAATTAGTTAAGTAAACAAATAATGAAATAATTAAAGTTAATAATGAAAGAAATGGTTAATACAAAAAAACAATGGAAGATAATCTCTGGGTAGAATTTGAGCTCAAACTTACCGATACCTTACACCAAGGGGAGTTATATTAATTAATATATATATATATATATATATATATATATATATATATATATATATATATATATATATATATATATATATATATATATGTTATAAAAAAAAACTATAACTGGTGAAACAAGATATATATATATATATATATATATATATATATATATATATATATATATATATATAATATATATATAGTTCTGAATCAAAAACCAATTGTCCTCCTAGGTGAAACAGTTGTCTGCAAGGATACTCCCGAATGGCTTCGGTGTCCCAGCGAAGTCCTCCTTGAGGTCCGAAATTAGCACGGAGCTGGTGCTAATTGGCTCAGTTCCGATGGTTACTGTCCTGCCCTACCTCTAGGTGCAGGCTGGAGAAAAAAAAATGCGGGTGGAGTAGACAATACCCCCTGGCTTGTCCCAATGACCCTGATTCTTATAGAGTTGAAGTGGTACTCTCCCTCGGATGTTCTGAGGGAAGTTTATAATTCCATGGGAGGTGGCTGAAAACAATTTCCCGTTACTTCTAGTCTCAACATTGATAAAAAGAAATCAAAGAAGAAGTGAGGAAAGTTTCTTTCAGCATAAGAAACCGGAGCAAAAAGATAATTATAGTAGATGAAAAAAAAACACATCCAATCGGATGTAGCGTGACCTTGCTTCACATAGAGTAAAAATATAATGGCCTTGAACAAAATACTATATTAAAATATGAAATAATGAATCTGAATAATAGATATTCATTAAAATATCTGTGGAAATTGTAATAGATGTTAGAGATTTACGGAAAATTCAGAATTTTAATCAGATTCATGCCAGAATGATTGTAAGCGGCCATACTATGCTTGAATTCGTGACCCAAGGTCATTCAAAATACCTTAAGGATGTGGGAACAAAAAGTTAGTTTTTATAATATAAAAAAATAGTTACCAGATAGCTACTCAATTCCGTGCTAGAAATTTCACTTCAGCCTCCCGAGTTTCCGAAAACACCGTCAATTAATTGGTTACGGTTATACTTAAAACATTTAACTTCTTGAAGTGAAGGAAATTCTATGCATTAATTGGATTTTCTTTCGCTAACTACCACCTTTGTACCACTTCAAACTCTCGATCAAAAGTGAATTGTAATTCACAGTTTGTTAACCAAGTTAACCAAGAGCCAGTTTCCACTCCCCCTAATCTCCTGTCATCTCTCTGGTCCGCAATGGTACCAAATTTAGATCAGAGTGACAACTTAAATTATTAAAAATACACACTTAATGAGCAAATGAACACTTAAAGTTAGGCAACCCATACTACATCTCTGAAATTACTTTAATATAAATAGTAGTAAAAGTAACGACTGTTACATTAGGAAGGTACTGAGGGGGGCAAAGCGGTGCATGAATAAATAACGTGTCAGCACAAGTTTGTTTAACTGTCAATATGACCCTATCTCCATAGTTAAGTATTAAGATGTTATAAAAATACTGAGTTTGCGTTTTTTATAGTCTTCTTGTAGGGCCTATCCGTTTCGAATGTTGGTGGCCATCATGGCAATCTGTATTTTGCAAACTGCTTCTCTCAAAAGATTTCTGGTTGTTGTGTTGAACCACGTAATTAATTGCAGAAACCCATATGTTTCGCTGTTCTTCATGATGTGGCCGAGGTATCCGATTTTGACTGTTTTTATTGTGGTTAACACTCTCTTGTCTTTTTATTTGTAAAATATAACTCAGAATAAATCTACAATTAAATATGAACAAAGGGACCTGATATATTATCAGATCCTCAACTTACTTTTAGATCAATCTTCGATATAAATTCAAATACATCTAATACAGTAATATCACAAATTTCAACACAAAGACTATTATCACAGTTTACAGCTGGATAATCTGTATTACTAGTAGCATTGGTTGAATTAAAAAAAAATTAAACAAATTTGCTATATTTTGGGAATTATCAGAAGTTATATTCTTATATTTCATTGTGTTTGGCAAATCAAAACATTTTCTTTTATTATTTACATAATTCCAAAAATCACACATAGCAGTTTGTAAATTATTTAGGTGAATCTGATGACATGTTTTATAACAATCCCTAAATTCTTGACGGAAATTAGAAAAAAAGATCATAATCTTTCTTAGATCCTGTCATTTTGTGTTTTGCATGAGCAATGTTCTTTTGAAATAATATATGTTTTAAATGAGGAGTGTACCATTTCGGAAATTTTGGGATTTTGCATCTAGTTTTTGGTATAAATAGATACATACAGGAATCTAACACTTTATAAAATTTAGCAACGCTATTATTTACATCTGTCTCATCAATAATCCTATCCCAGTCGGCTGAACCTAAATATTCATTAATAAGAACATAATTATCATTTTGAAAGTCAAAATAGAAATAATCATAGCTAAGAGAGTCTAAAATAACATTTCCAATAATGTTGTCGAACGTGTATATATATATATATATATATATATATATATATATATATATATATATATATATATATATATATAAAGGAGAATCAAATAGATCAATCAGTTGGTAAAACTTCGAAAATTTGCAATGCAATTGCTCCTAGATTTTATGCTCTCCCAAAAATTCATAAACCTACTCTGTCTATGAGACCAATAGTGTCCTCAATAGGTACACCTAATGGCCCCATAGCAAGTTTTTTAACTAATATTCTCACAGAATCATACAATAATAACAATGAGTTTTGCATTCAGGACTCTTTCAGTTTCAGTTCTTTTATTAATAACTTAAAATTACTAATTAACTATAAGCTCGTTAGTTTTGATGTAGTGTCTCTGTTCACTAATTTACCATTACACACAATATTGGTTAGCGTTGAGAAACACTGGGATGACATATCAATGCACACAACCCTTAACTTAGCTAATATCAAAAAACTCAATTCTTTTGTTTTTGACTCTAATGTGTTTATTTTTAATGACTGTTACTACAAACAAGTCTTTGGTACTCCAATGGGTTCCACTATTTCACCAATACTCTGCAATTATGTCTTAGATGACTTGATTGAAGATTGTTTGCAACAAATCAATTTTGAAATACCGTTCATAAAGAGATATGTGGATGGCACTACCTGCAGACTCCATACATTCTACGTTAAATGTGTTCAACCAACAAAACCCACACTTGCAATTCACGTGCGAGGATGAGCGGGAGGGATCTTTGCCTTTCCTTGACATGAGATTGCATAGATGTGAGGATAATGTTGTGAAAACACAATGGTATAGAAAACCCATATGTAGCAATAGATTCATAAGCTACCACTCTCACCATCCTCCGAGGATGAAAACTAATTTAGTCCTAGCGATGAAAGAACGTGTCAAAAGGTTATCTCATCCGGATTATCTCCAACATGATCTCAACCTCTTACGTAATATTTTTGTTGAAAATTCATATCCTCTAAGACTGATTAATAAATTAATTTTTAATGTTCCCTTTGTTAATAGAAACAACAGACTTACTATGTCACAATCAGTGCCCTCAGCACAAAATAATTCAGCTTCAACAAGTGTGTATTTTTATGCCCTTCCATATATTCCAAAACTAACCGTTGAACTCACTAAGATTTTTAAAGACTTTAAGAATATCAAAATAGCTAACAAGAACATCAAAACCATACGTCAGCTGTATAGCAAAATAAAACAACCCCTAACCACTCTAGAGACTACAGATGTTGTTTATTGCATTCAATGTACTGAATGTCCATCCACGTACATTGGTGAAACTGGAAGGAATCTGTCTAGCCGTATTATTTCTCATAAGAGTGATTGTAGATTAAACAAACCTATTTGTGCTTTGGCAGAGCATACTATCGATCTAGACCATAAGATAGATTTCAACAATGTAAAAATATTAGCCAGAGAGAAAAATAAATTTAAGAGAACTTTCTTAGAGATAGTACATATCAGCAAGAGTGATAATAACAATCTTAATAAGAGATCTGAGATCCAGAATCTTAGCAAAATTTACAATTTTATATTGACTTTTGACTGAGCTATTTTGCATCTCAGAGTTTTCTTTGTTTCTTTTCTTTTTTTTTAATTTCAGTATTAATTGAATACTTGTGATCAAACTTCAGTTACTAATTTAGTTTTGTTTTGTTTGAGTTATTATTTTTTCTAAACCTATTTACTAAATACTATTTTCTTTCGATTGCTTATGTTATAAATAACATTTTTAACTTCCCGCTTATTTTTAACTTGGTAATACAGTTGGTAGTACTCAAAATTCATAAACAGTATTTTGTGAGACGTTAATTTCAAAGTTGTTTTTTGTATTTTCTCCTAACTATTTAAACAATAATTGTCCACCCACGTTCTCTTTCTGCTCGTGAAATGTGACTGAAATCAAGCCTGCAGCGACGACTGTTTTAACATGTCGTCTTTCATTTTGTTTTTAACTTTTAACGTATTTAGTAATTTTAAAGTGTTTTTTTAACAGTAATTTTTTAAGTTTAGTTTGCAACTTCAGTATTATCATGTTATTTAACGTTGTTGTTTCTGCCACGAATCTTACATTCGGGTAAGTTTTTTATAGTTTTTTATAGCCTTTTTTGGCACCATTCAAATTGTTACAACATAGTAATTTTCTTTGTAGACCTTGATAAAGGTGGCAAAAAACCACCGAAAGCTTGGATTCAGAATAAATAGTACGCCTTAGCAAAGCTCTGTTTTTATTGACTACCACACCCAAAAAGAAAAAAGTATTTACATATATATATATATATATATATATATATATATATATATATATATATATATATATATATATATATATATATATATATATATTATAACACTCTTCCTTTTCTACTTTATTTTCACAACAATCCGTAATTGTGTAGTTAAAATAAAAAGCGCACTTAACGGTATATCGTTTGTTAAAAATATTGAATATACAACCAGTCTATATCCAATAAGTACGTCAAACAATAACATTGCAAAATAAAATCGAAATATTCAACAAATGCACCGTTTGGCCTTTTGATTGATACTTTTTGAAATCACGTGAATTAATGTTGGTTTTTATAATAATCGGATTTTCAAATAAAACAATGAACAAAATCAGCTTTTACTGTTTTTTTTTTCGATTGGAATGCATGAAATTTTATAATTTTTTACTTCCGTAAAAAAAACGGACAAAATCAGTTTATTCGTTTATGTGAAGTTTGTTCAAGTATGTATCTCGATGTTAAAGAGGAATTGATCGTGTTGTGGGTGATAACTGTCCCCAAAATTTGTTAAATTGGTTTGAAATATTGGTTTTTAATCTAATTTCGAAAAATTCCTAAATGTTGTAACCTAATAAGATGTAATATTGATCAATTTTTGATGTTATTGCTTGCATGTCCAAGATAATATGGCGATAAATTGCTAAAATATACATAATGAATAATTACATTTTCGATTTAACCTAAAAATGGCGATCACAGCTAGTAATAAAGGCTCACTATCTTCCGTTTTAGTTAAATCCATAATCGTCGACATTTTGTAATTAAATTTTAAGTTTTTAAATAACTTTTTATATGTAAACCAAATGTTTTTCAACCGATCTGTAAAGGCAGATAGATAAACATTGCAACGATTATTTTGCCTACCACATAGGGTATTATTATAGGCGATAGAAAATTGGGGACAGAAATTGCGGGGCTACAGATAGAACAAGCAAAATAAACCGAAACTTTAGCGAACTCTCAGGGTTTAATTGTAGAACTGGGTCGTGGATAAGTGAATGCCAAGGGGGTTAGATTGAGGCAACTACAAAAATGAAACAAAGGAGTACTTACCTGAGTCTCCTGGACAAACAAAACACAAGAAGGTTCTCAAGCTATTTAAAATAAGGACGCCGCTTTGACGAATCTTCCTGCTGGATGAAAGAAAAAACTCTTCCTTCCTAAAAACACAAAAAAGGGTTAGAGAGTTAGTTAAGAGAATTAAACAAAATGGTTTAGGGAAAAAATTAAATATTTCTTGTTGTCTCACCACAAACAGTCTCACCAGTTGCTATCAACAAGTCCTCGTAGACACTTTGTCTCAGGACCAGCAACCTCATGTAGAGTCTTACGTTGACATGTTATCAATTCCACTTGTAACTTCAACCTGATAACATATAAAATCGAATAATGTAATCTAAAATTAAATTAGTAACATTTAACGGGTTTTTACTAAAATATTTTAGTGGCTCAAAACATGTACACCTAGACACACTGATGATGGAATATAGATTCCGAAAACGTTTTGTGATGTAGCCCTATTGGGTGTTTTAATTATATACCTTTTATAAAGGATTTTAAATAATTTTTTTTATATAGAAGAGTTCTTTGTTATTAATGTAATAAAATTTACAAATATGCTAATATGCTTGTTCAAACTCAAACTTCTTTTGACTGTATGTTGTATATTTGAACTTTTGAAGCAAATCTAAAAAACAGAAAATGCTGGATAACCAAGTAAGGGATTGTGCTATAGGCTAGCAATCTATATATGAAAAAAGAGACTATGAATCGTATACTATTGCCTCGGAATAGGACGAGAACACGGACTAGATCTAAGCTACGAAATAAAGACAATATTTTAAGCGTATGGAAATTTTAATCATGCTATAAAATGGCTCCAAAAATATAATGTTGGTCGTAAAGGCTATACAGGAAATGAGGATGAACTAAATCAAGAAACCTGCAAATGTAAAATTCGCTGATTTTCTGGTCAGGACAAGAGGAAAGTCATGAATTTTGATGTGGTTTGCCATAATTAAATTCAATCCAATCAATAAACACCTGTGTTCTCTAAGACTGAATGACAAGTATATAGTTTAATTTAATCTTTTTCTCAGATCATTTACCAACTAAAGTAACAGATGAAGACGCCAAGGAGGTTTTCTATAAAATACTCGAACAGCAGTACAACTCTGCACCTAGACACGGCCTCAAAATCATCATTGGCGACAAATTGGGCAAAGAGGAGCAACTGAAATCAGTGATTAACATCCATAGTTTACATGATACCACTAACGACAATTGATTACGATTGGCGGAGTTCGCTAAAGCCAACAATATGGTAGTAAAAACCACACAGTTTCAAAAGAAATATATGGTCAAATTAACCTGGATCTCCAACGACAGAATGACACCCAACCAAAGTGATTCAGTCCACGGTCGGCTCTGGACCGAAGCATTTTATAGCTGATGCTCTGCTGACAAGTATATCAGACAGCCATTAACATATCACATGATCTCTTTTATTGTATTTGCTAAGAATTTTTTGAAGGGATTTGTATATATTTACTGTCTCTTCGTTTTTACCATCCTCTGGAGCATAAATGCTAATAATTGTGGCATGAATTGTAAGTTTAAGCGTTTTGACGCAGGTGTTGATATGCAGGTGTTGACATTGCTCAAGAGTTACATCGGCGTAGACGATTAAGAAATAAATTATTGATTTACAGTTTTTCCATTCTCACGTCATAGTGAAAACAATATTGTTACTATTAGTTCATATTGTATACTGTCCATAGTTTTATTTATGATAGCCAAGTTAAGTTTAGCAATCTATAAAATAATCTTCTGAAAATTAGTGAAACTATTATCACTTACACCCTTCCAGGGATTAAAAGTGCTGCAATAGCAGTAACTTTGGGAAAATGTAGCTAGAAATATCAAGAGTGATATATGAGAAGTAATATAATCTATTTGTAACATTAGCTAGTGAGAAGAACATTTGTAAATACGCAGAAAGCCTGGTTGCTTATTTTTCTGTGAAAGTTGAGAGATTAAAATACTCTTCTACTTTGTCTACAAGGAATAGATTGAGTCCGTTAACTGGTACTGTCTATGCTAAGTGACGTTGCAGTGACAACAAAAATGCAATATCAACTAAAACACAAGGACTTTTAACATTTGGTAAATTTATTGTAACCAAAATAAATACGAATCAAAATCTGAATGTTTGTAAAAGTTTAATTTTTTACGAAATTTTTACAAAAATCTGATAAACTATAATAGGTTAAATATTATATTATATTGGATTAAACCACAATTCATTTTAATGCAAATTACATTTTACGAGATTACAATTCACATATTTAAGACTATCGTAACGGACCAACTAGATCCTGATAAAATTGCGCAAAATCGCGAAGACTAAAAACACTTTTTTTTATTAATATTTGTTTGTAATAATCATTTCGAAGTAAGACAAAAAGTGCTGTGTTTGGCTAGTACTATTGTACGTAGTAGAAGAATGGGCGCTAAAAGTATTAACAATAAACTGAATGGAACCATTAGAAATGTGTACACTTCCCGTCATATAAAGCTGGTACACTTTTTTTTACCAATGTAAACCTGTGTTCAGACTGGATACAATGGTCCGTGAATCAATTCGTTGTTGCCATCACAGATAACGGAATTGCACAAAATCTAAATATAAAAATTAACGTTCAGAAATGTATAAAGTTTTTAGATAGATATTATTTTTATCATTAACAACAGAAAACTGTATCTAATAAATTTAATAACCAAAGATAGGGTTGAGCTTATATCCAAAATTGAAGGGAACATTGGAATGCATCTACTGTAATTTTATACTTCAATTACTTACCGAACACGAACTGTATTTTGTGTCACTAAGTTTAGCAACAGGCAATATAGCAAGATTAAATTATTATTTATTACAAGAACAATAAATGTGAAAAACTAACATGTTTTATTATAATAATTTAAAGTTATGTTTAGATTGATTATCTATCATTATTTTTGAATTGAAATATTTTCATAAATTATAATAAAACACAAATCAATGTACTGTGGGTACTTAATTGAGATTATGGAAAATTACAATAGAAATAGGAGAATTTTTTAGGATGCATGTTTAAATAAATGTGACTGACTGATAGAGAATGGTCCATAATGTTTTAGTTTTTAGTATTCTCAAAACTATCGGTCTGTCGCAGAGCCCTGCTTTTAGCTGGTTTCATATAATATTTTCGTTGAACTGGCAACAGTGCCCTGGAAATTAGAATGACACATGTGACAAGATCAACGAACACAACTTAAAAAACACGATTTTTGGTTATAAGAGTTGTACCAGTTTTTTATGACGCGAACGGTACATAGGCAAATGTTAAATATTGCTTGGAGATCACATATAACTAACACCGAAACATTGAAAATAGCTAACAAGACATCGGGAAAAGATAAAAATAAAATACTACAGCTGATTCTTAAGGAAAAGAGGGAAAGACGAAGAGGTGTAGGCAGAAATCAAACTTCTTTGCTTCAGAAACCAAGAAGCTTTATAGTTATTATTAAGTATTTATCCATTCAAGTTTGGACCAAAATACAAAACGCATGACAACTGTTTCATATGGCCGTTACCGTCGGATAATTCTGATATGGCACAAAAAAGAAAAAAAAATCGATTTATCAAATGCCAAACTACTTACATAAGGATATGAAAATGTTAATAATAAATGATGTAATAACGCCTGAGCTGAATAGATACAATGACACCAGGACATAAATACCTCTTCATGAGATACCTATTACAACAAACTTTGGAAGGAAAAAGACTGACAATAATCTGGCCAGAAGACCTTCTTAATGATTAATGACTGTATCTATCCATTTTTTCTTTGGCTTGCCTTGATACTTTTCTTTGATTTCTCTGACTTGTAGTAATTGTTCTGGTCTGTCCTCATTAGATACTCATGCCAGTACAACTATTTCCACACAATTTTTAGTAGAGGTCCTTAATTTATTGTTGTTTAATTTCTTCATTTCTGTATCTATAAATTTTGCTTTTCCCAGAAATCCTTATAAAGTAGTTAACTTCCATAGCTTGCCATTAATTAATGCATAGTCTGTATTAGTTACCTTCCTTCGGCTTTTCCATCATTAACAATTATTGTTCTAATCCCAAACTCCAATTTTTTCTATTTGCTTTTGATTATTTTATCCTGTATTTTGTTCTTATTATTTCTTGCCATTATCTCGCTCGTCTCTTCCTTTATTTATATCTTTATATTTTCTTTCTATTTCTTTCTATCACATAACACAACCCATATTCCAACGGGTTGGCATTATTCAACATTTATGATCCCTAAGTAACATAGAGTGGCAAAATGCCGAGACCGTCGACTGATTACCTTAATGAGCATCTGGTTAAAGTATTCCTTCCCATCCTCCGCGCAAGAATGTTTAGAAAGTTGGAAGAGCTAAGCGGCGAGATACAATTTGGTTTCAAGATCGGAATGGACACATGTTAGCAGCTTTCTACTTGATTACGCGTACAAAACTGCATGGACCAACGAAAGGATATAGTCATAACATTCTCCGATTATTTGCGTTTGACACTCCAATTAGACTCCAATTAGAAAGTATGGTGAATGACAAATGCAGCCTTCAACAAGAAATAAAATACCGTACCAAACAAGCAAGACAAGCTTTTATTAATACTATGTAACCGAAATCTTTCTTTTAATCTTCGCTATAGGATGCTTAAATGCTGTGTGTGTTTCATATTGTTATACGGCATGGAGACATGGACATTGAAAATATTCCATACCATATCCGTTCATACCATGAACGGATAGAAGTTTTAAGAAGGTCAACTACTGAAAGAGAATTGCTCAAGTTAATCAAGGTACAAAAAATTGGATACCTGAACAATATCCTGAGAGGGAAAAGATATGCAATCTCTCAACTATTATTCAATGAAAGATTGATGACAAGGGAGGAGTAGATTGCAAACAAATGTCGTGATAACTGGACAAACACTGGCGAGCTCTCTCATGCATCGAAGGATAGACGTCTGGCCTGAAGATAATTCACTAACGCACTATAGCTTCACGGCAGTAAAAGAAGAAGAATTTTCTATCTATTCCGTCCTCATCTCTGTCAGTTCTTTCATTTTTTCGCCGACAAAATAATCTTCGGAAACGTCAGAAGCTTGTGCTAATTGTGTAACATTTCTATATTTTAAAGCTATCATCGTTTTCTTAATTCTATTATACTATTCTATATTATCCATGATTGCCTTTATTTCTTTCTTCTTGCCTTTATTCACAAGAAGTGTCTGTTATTCGTTACGTATTTTTCTCTTTGTCTTTTTTTTGTTTTCTTTTTTACAATAGTTGGGAACTGTTTGCTTATTACTCTCTATTATTGTGGAGTAGAAAGTAAATTTGTATTGTAAATAATAAAAATAATATTCACATTTGCATAAACCTAATTGCCTGGCTTAACATTTTTATTCATTTAAATATCACTATTTTGGTTTTGAGTTCTGAAATTATCGGAAGTAATATAGACATAACCCAATAATGCTGATTTAACTATCAACTATATATGTATACCTGTTTACAAATAAGACTGGATTGTTATCTAACTTAATTTAACCATGAAATTAGCCATGTACGTGTCTAATTACTAGAATTAGCCGTTATGGTGACTCCTATCCCTGTTATTTCAATTATCTTAATAACTAGTTATGCTTAACTATCTTAAAGGAAACAGAAACATTATAATGCCTCACTTATTTATACAATATGACGATTATGGTGTATGAAGTACCGTGGTTTATGATATTTGCTAGTTTTAAGCATCCATTGTTTTACCATGTCTACGTCTATTACACAAAAAGAAATTGATGAATTTATTACAGAAATATAAATGAAAAGGTCATTACATTCACTTAGTTTGGGTGTAAGGCATAATTTATAGTGAGTGTATTTGGTAATTTCTGAATGTTTTAAAGATTTACAGGTGTTCTTGAAAGGTGGTTTTGAAATTGCTAATGGAACGGAATTACGAAATTTGAACCATGTCTCCGACATTTTCTTTACATTTCTTGTATATCCTGGCATATATTATTTTGAGAAAAATCTTGAGTGTATGATTCATAAGTCCGAAATTCTTCACTCACTTTCACAGATCGTTTCTTTGGCAGTACTACAAATGCTAAGAACAGCCATTCCGCTGGAATGTTGGCTGAAAAGTTCTTCGATGTACACTTTTCAGGTGGCTATCTTCTCCTCAACTGTTTGCCATATTCCCGTCTTTGTCCATGAGAAGGGTCTTTGTGGTTCTCCTTTTGTATTGACCAGTGGTTTCTCGAATCTTTCGCGGGATGTTTATATGATCATGTTTAATTTTTTTTTCGATTTAATTACATTTTTCTTGCATACATATTTGCTTGGCTCTCCTCAATTCTTTCTTGATTGTTTTATTGATTTCTTGGAATTTTCTATCATCCTTGTTCTTGGTCACTCTTATTTAGTCCATCATCTGCAGAGTGTCATCAGCCATCCTCTTCCTCT
This sequence comes from Diabrotica undecimpunctata, assembly GCF_040954645.1. NCBI lineage: Eukaryota > Metazoa > Arthropoda > Insecta > Coleoptera > Chrysomelidae > Diabrotica > Diabrotica undecimpunctata. The sequence goes on along the minus strand of NC_092808.1, from coordinate 4,036,135 downwards.
TCTTTACTCTTAACCTACAAATAAGTCCAACATGACTTAAATAAGTCCATCATGACCTTAATTTGCCTTATTGTTTCTTTAAAAATTTGTTTTTGCCGGAAATGCGTAAATAAGCTAGCATAACTCCAAATTACAAAAAGAAAAAAAATAGTAAAGTAACACCATAAAATGCATCTGGATCTACACTAATACCGTGTAGGCCCTCCTCTACTTCTTATGACTGCATTTATGCGTCGAGGCATGCTTGATATCAAATGTTCAACAAAAGCTTGCGGAATATTCTTCCATTTTTCAATAACGGCCTCAATGAGTTGGTTGTGATTGGCAATAGGGGGGCTACGACTTCGAATCTTTTTTTTGAGATAGTCCCATAGATGCTCTATAGGATTCATGTCCGGACTGTTAGGTGGCCACTCTAATAATGGAATATCAACATCATTTAGGTAGCCAATAACCTGTCGAGCCATATGAGGACGAGCATTGTCTTGCATGAATAAAAAATTAGGTCCAAGAAACGGAGCAAAAGGCAATACAGGTTCGATAATAATGTTGTCTACGTAATAATGGGCATTCATAGACCTTGTATGGGGACCAACTCCGTACGAGCTTTAAAGCAAATTCCCCCCCAAAACATTTTAGAGCCACCACCAAAAGGTACTTTAGGAGATATATTGCAGCTGGCAAACCTTTCTCCTCGCCTTCGCTAGACACGCTCACGACCATCTGGAGCTTTTAGACTTACTCTAGTCTCATCGGAGAAAAGAACTCGTTTCCAATCATCGATGGTCCAATTTTGATGCAATTTTGCAAAATTCAATCTCTGAACCCTGTGTTCTCTGGTAAGCAAGGGTTTTTTGGCCGGTTTCCTATTGCTCAATTCTGCTTCATGTAAACGTCTTCTAACTGTTCGAGATGATATCGCGACATTTCGAACATTTGCTAGTTCATTTTTTAGCAAATTGTTGGTGACTCTCCTATCTCTGAGAGCACGTTGTCTCAAAAAACGATCATCAATTTGATTAGTGCAACGTTTTCGCCCTTGCCCTGGTCTTCGATGGTACGACCCTCTTTTATTATATCGCCTCACCTTGCGACTGATGCTGGAATGATGTCTTCCTAACAAACCTGCAACGTATCGCATTGAATATCCTTCATCTAGGAGAGTCGATGCTCGCACTGCCTCCTCCATTGACAAATTTCTTTGGCAGTTCACTTTTTAATTTGATTTTTATGCAAATGAACTTCAAAACATGCGTATGATGAAAAATATCACAATAAAAAGCTTGTTTGTCACAAGCACTTTGCTTTAATCGGCACTTTTAATGAAAAATTTAACTCACTTTTAGTCTAAAACGAAGTTTAATACAAATTATTGTTAAAACAAGACTATTATTAGCTTACATAACAACTGTCACTGTCAAACAAGGTCCATAGGCAACTTGTCGTACAGTAAATTATCAATAAATAAAAATTATTGAGAAAAATATGAGTGGTGCGTTAATTTTGTCCAGGAGTTTATTTACCGTTTATGTTTATACCAATTTTATCTCTGTCTAGTTCTTGTTTGAATATGCATTCAGAGTACAAGTTCAAGATCAATGGAGACATGACACAGGCTTGTCGTAAAAGTTTTGAATTATGCGTAGATCTTTTCCGTCTAGCTTCATTTTCTGTAGTTCATAAAACAATGTTTCATGCAGAACTCGTATCAAAAGCTGTCTAGTAGTCGACGAACCAGAGATATACTTTTTTTTGGTGATCGAGACATTTTTGAATGAGTGTTTGAATCGCAAACAGCACCTTTCTTGTTCCCAAGGCCTTCCTAAATCCGAACTGGGAGTGACATATCTATTTGACATTTTTTATAAATTCGATACTATATTATCTTTAACATTATTACTAATAAATAACCCATTAAGCCAATGAGCCTAAATTCGTTGCATTTCTTTACAGATTTCTTTGGTATAGCTTTAGTTTTACTCTATTTTCTCAGATATTCTTTTCCACCATTCAGCCTTTCGTCTTCTGTTCAACACTCTGTTCTTGTTGTGTAGCAGTTTCTAGCTTCTCTCATTATATCCCTTACTTCCTGACGAATTACGTCAGGAAGATACTTTGAGCATCATAATCCAGGTTCCCTTTCAGTTTATTGTTGATGGGTTTCTTCAGTTTGAGTTGTACCTGGCTCGCTAATGGATTGTGGTCCGATGAGAAGTCTGCTCCTGGGTAGGTCTTCACCGAAGTCAAACTGTTCTTGAACCTCTTGTTACTAAGAATGAAGTCTATTTGATCTAAGGTGACTTCCATGTATAAAGCCGTCTGGGAAGAAGACTAAATTACGTGTTGGTAAGTGTCAGAATTGGATAAATCAGTCTCCCCCCTCAGTTTTCTCGCCTAGGGCATGTTCTTCGACGACGTCTTCTTTTCTTCTTGAAATCATCGATGATAATGGTAAGCTTATTAATGCTAATATATTTAAGTGCCTTCTGCTCCAGTACATAGAACTCCTCGATATGCTCTTCTGGCTTGTCTGTGGACTTCGACATCAGTAGATCCAATTAAAAACACGGAGGGGTGATTCTTACTGAGGAAGTAGAAACGTTGGAAAGATGGGAAAATTACTTTTAAAGTCTGCGCGATAGTGGAAAAAGAATCAGAAAAGTAGAAATAAACTATAAAAGAGAAGATAGAGGTTGTATTAAATACGAAGAACTGAGAGAATCATCAAGGGGACAAAAATAGAAAAACCCCTGGAAATGATGAAATAAGTACCGAGAGATTAGCAATTAAGTTTAGTAGACCCGATTTACAAATAGTAGAGAGGAGATAACAAGGAATGTAATACCCCCTTTACAAGCGCCTTTCGTTGGCGGTTTTTTAACGGAAATCAAAGGACTTGCAATGCGAGTGACAGCGACTATTTACATGCTGCTTGCTGTTTTGTCGGGACACGGACTTATTTGTTTATTGTTTGCTAAAATTTTTCAGTTACTATGGTTGAGTGGAGCAATGATCAAGTGCTGAAGTTTTTAGAGCTCTATGCTACTGAGAGATTGTTGTGAGAAACTTTTCAACCTCTTTTCCCTTTTCAAACTTTTTCATTTCCCACAACCCAACCTAGATCCATACACAGAAATTATACAGACAGCGCCTTTCATGACGCCATGGTGGAAGACAATACTTTATAAATATTGCAAAAATCTATGCGTGACATTCTGCAAAAGTTAAAATTCTCCGGATTCCTTACAAATTAGTTCATTGAAAAAGTTTATCATATTTCCTCTGTAAAAAAATGTTTGAATCCATTTTCAGATTATTATCCAAATAAAAGACTTTTTCGACATCGACGTTTTTTTTCCACCCCATTTGTTTTAAACGTTAAGATAATTTTGTAAATTTAAAACACACAGAGCTGTCGCCGCTTTAATTTCTATGCCCTCCATTGCTGATGGTACACTGATGCAGCACTGTGGTAGCTGTATAGAAACAGTCAATTCCCTTAAATGCTGCCGTGGAATTATTTCGGGCAGGACAGTGGGCAATGCGAGTAGCAGCAGCAATGGCTTCATGTAAAGGGGCTCAATCATATAATCACAGAGCGGCTTTCGAAAGGGAAGAAGCACAAATTATTATACATATATAAAGGAAATTATTACTAGAGTACTAAATAGGGATTTAAGAGCGGTACGAGGGATTTTTGTATTAATCACGTACCATATATATTCATCATCATCATGGCTTATTCACTCCTGGCGGAGTGTTTGCCGCCCTTTTGGGCTCTCTGATTTATTTATTGCGGAGAATCAGTCCGCTGTTGTTTTTTTTTATTATTATAGCATCGTGTGTGACTTGGCCCTGTCTACAATTTTCCTCCATTCTTTCCGGTCCTTACAGCGCTCCTTCCAATTGTAGATTCTCGGCTTCTTTATGTCTCCTAAGACTTGATCTCTCCATCTTGTTTTGGGTCTCCCCTTTGGTCTCTTTGTTGTTGGTCTCCATCCAGTTATTCGCTTTAGGGTAGAGTCTGGGTTAGCTCTTTCTGTGTGTCCCAGCCACCTGAGCCTTTGCGTTTTCACGAACTTGATTATGTCTTCACCCTCGATGACTTCTTTAATTTCTTCATTGGTTAATCTTCTAAATTCGCCTACACTTATTCTTACCGGTCCCATTATTCGTCGAATTATCTTTCTCTCTAGGATTTCCAACCTCATTTCATCTTTTTGTGTTAGGCACATCGTCTCTGCACCATAGGTGATCACTGGCCTGATTGCAGTCTTGTAAATTTTTAATTTGGTTTTCTTACTAATGTACTTTTCTTTCAGGAATTTTTGGTAATTCCAGTAGGTTTTATTACCCAGTAGGATGCGTTCATTTATTTCATCCGTTCTATCATTTCGGTGATTCACCATCACTCCCAGGTATTTGAAATGGTGTACTCTTTCAAATGTATATGCACCAAGCTTAATTTCTTTCTCTATGTTCGTATTCTCTCTTGAACACTTGAGGTATTTCGTTTTGCTTTGGTTTATTACTAGCCCTCTCTTCTTTGCTTCTTTATCTAGTATTAATATTATGTTCTGCATGGTTTTTAAATCTCTAGTAACCAGTGCAATATCGTCTGCATACGCTATCAGTTGGGCTGAAGATTCGATAATCGTTCCCATAATTTTGGCTGCTCTTACTGCCCCCTCTATGGCAATGTTAAATAATGTTGTTGACAGGGAGTCTCCCTGTCTGACACCTACCTCCATGTGTACTTCATCTGACGGGCCTTCCCTTGTTAAGATTCGTGCCTTGGATTCCTTCATCGTCATTTTCGTGAGACTTATTAGTTTTTCTTGGATGCCTAATTGATTCATATCCTTAATTAGCTCCTCCCTTATTACACTGTCAAAAGCTTGCTTGTAGTCAATAAACAGTATATGTAGATCTATTCCGTGCTCGTAACTTTTTTCGACGATTTGCGTTACAATGTGTATTGCATCTATTGTTGACTTACCTTCCCTGAATCCATGTTGGTATTCACCTATTTTTGTTCTAGTTTCTTTTTCTATTCTTTGTCTGATCAAATTAGTTAATATTTTGTACATTGTATTTAATAACGTGATTCCCCTGTAGTTAGTGCATTTCGTCTTGTCGCCTTTTTTAGGGATTGGGGTTATCAGACCACAATTCCAGTCGTTCGGCATGCGTTCTTCTTCCCATATTCGTTCTATTAGGTTGTGGATTCTGTGGGCTAGTTTCTCTCCCCCTTTCTTGAAGAACTCATTTATAATGTCGTCTGGTCCTGCTGCTTTCCTTGTCTTTAATCTGTTTATGGTCGCCAATACTTCGCTGTATGAGGGAGGCTCTGATTGTTCTCCATTCCTATTTTCTGTTTGTTCTTCATTTTCTGCATTTTCAGCCTCGTCTTTCTTTTTAAACAGTTCTCTATAGTGTGTTTCCCATTCCATTTTTCCAATATTTGCCGGTATCTCTTTTTTTCTCTGTGATTTTATGTATTTGTATAGTCTTGCATTATCATTACTATTGGCTTCGAGTTCCTGCAGTAATTCTTCGATCCATTTCTTCTTTTTTGTTTTGCAGCATTTGTCTGACTCTTTCTTCTTCTCTTTATAGTGTAGGAGATCTTCTTGTTTCCCTGTGGCCACCCACCTGTGTCTTGCTTTGTCCTTGTCTTTACTAGCTTGCTCGCATTCTTCATCGTACCAATCCTTTCTTTTATTGTCTTCCATTAGTCCTATCGTCTCCTCTGCTGTTGTTAAGATACTATCTTTTATGTCTTCCCATGTTTTATCTATGTTTGATGGTTTTAGGACTAGTAGTTTTTCTTCTAATTTAGTGCAGAATTTTCTGTTTACATTATCTGTATTTAGTTTCGACCGATTCCACCTCTTTCTTTTCTTTCTGTCGTTTTTATCTTTAAGTATCTTCAATTTCATGTCGCCTATCACCAAAATGTGATCCGAATCAGCATTGGCTCCCCTGTATGACCTTACATTCTGTACAATTGTTCTCCATTTTTTTGAGATTAGGATGTGGTCTATTTGGTTTCCATCTGTTGTTCCAGGTATTAGCCACGTTACTTTGTGCTCTTTTTTGTGCTTGAATTGAGTGCTAATAATAAAAGTATTGGTTGCTGCTGCTAGATTACATATTCTCCTGCCATTGTTATTCGTATTTTGATGGATCGTTTCTTTTCCTGCGATTTCTCTGTTCGTGTCTTCTTTCCCTATCTTTGCGTTGAAGTCTCCTAGCAGGATTAGTATGTCGTTCTTTGGTATTTCTTCGGACAATTCTTCAAGTTTCTCATAGAATTCATTCTTTTCTTCTTCAGGAGCATTCTCAGTAGGGGCATATATGTTGACAAATGTTAAATTTGCTTGTTTATTTTTCATTCTAATATATGATATTCTTCCATCAACCGCTTTAAAGTTAATAATCTTGTCTCTTACGCTATTACTAACTAGAAAGGCAGTTCCATTGCGCCCCTGTTTGCTTTCTCCTGCGTAGTACATTGTGTAATTTCTTCTAGCAATCATCCCTTCTCCTGCCCACCTTATTTCTTGTAGCGCTAGTATTCCCATCTTGTATTTTATCATTTCTTTTGCCAACTCTTCCATTTTGCCTGGTCTTAGAAGTGTTTTGATATTCCACGTTCCTATTCTTATTTTTCTATTTTTGTTTTTTGTTTTATTTTGTTTTGTTTTGTTTTTGCGTCTTTTCTTACAAAACAGTTTCATGTCCGTATTCATTGCCAACTCCGTTATACTGTCGCCGTCTTTTGTTATATTGTTTGTTAGTTTTTTGACGCCATTTTCATCAATTTTCCTCTTGGATCTATATTATCAGATATGGGAGATCTGTCGTTTATTGTCCTAGCGTTACCCTTCTTCTCTTCAGGTTTCTTCCAATAATTTACATCTATGCCTTCTAGTTGCTCCAGTAAGAACGGTTCACCATTTATCCATAATTTGTTGTATTTTAATGCGGCTGTGTGTCCTTCCTGGCGTACCATTTTCATGAGCTGAAGAAGATGCTTCCTTTCTTGTAGTATTTTCTTCGGGAAGTCCTCATTGATATATATTTTAGTTCCTCTTAGGTTTTTAGCAGCCTTCAGAATTTCCATTCTCGTAGCTTCCTTTTTCATTTCTAATAACCATATACATTACTTATATAAAAGTAGAAAATTTCCACAAAACCTCACGTTCAGAAATGCTTCATTTTTTAGCAGTTGAATTAAGTGCAAGTTGTCATGTTTTAACAATGTGACTAACAGTTGACCCCGAACAATATGTCTGCGAGCTTAAATAAAAACCATAACGCAAATTAATTTAAACAAATCATTCTATTTACATTTTAATAAATCAAGTTATTCCAGGAATTTATTAGCCAGAATTGGTGTGGTGAATTGAGACAAATATACTTTCAATTTCGGTATCAATGAACCTATTCAGATTCGGCTGATTGAGATTATATCATGTTGATTTGACGACAATTATTATAGGTCACTTAAAATAAAAATTTTGATTTGGAATTTGTTGGTAATATTTGTTGATTGATTTGAATGGACGATGAAGTCATGAGTTTTATTAAATCTTTTGCATTTTTATTAGCGCGAATTGTTTCCTGTCTGGTTGTTCTTGATCATCGATTAAAATAGGTTTTCGCACTTTGACTGATAATTTGATTTCACTAAACAATTAAAGTGGAAGTTTACCGCATAAAAATGTCACCGTTATTTCTCTGTTAGATGTAACTATGTAGAAAATTTTTTATGGGAAACCTTTCTGTTTCGATTGAAATTATATTTTTTGGATCTTATAAATAAAAGTACTAAATATATTCCAGTTTGTTTGTTTGATTGAGATCTAAAAAAATATGTCTCCATCTGCATTCCCGAATTGTCTTGATGTGCCACTATTTCTTGCTGATATTACATAAGTATCTTTATGATTCTCATGAGATCAATATAATTTATCCCTTTTATTAACTGGCCACTGTGGAGTTTCAAAACTTTTCACCATTTTCACAGATGCCACCGAATATTCTTCTCAGGATCCTTCGTTCAAATATAAGCAGGAGATTTTCATCTGCCTTAGAAATGGTCCATGCCTCCGACCCATATGTCAACACTGGTTGTATGGTTTTGTATATGGTTATTTTTGTTTTTTGGCTTAAGTTTCTGCTTCTCATATGTCTACTCAGTCCAAAATAGCATTTGTTTGCTAGGATTATTCTTCGCTTGATTTCTTCCGTCATGACGTTCTCCTTGGTGATCAGGGAGCCTAAGTATGTGAATTTGCCACCACTTCAAAGGTAGAGTTATCAACCGTGAATTGGTGGCCGATGTTTCTGGCTCTATTGTTGGGTGTTGATCCCATTATCTTAGTTTTATCCTCATGCGGGCAACTAGGTCAAGATCATCTGCATATGCCAAAATTTGGGATGATTTATTAAAAATGTTTCCTCTCTTGTCTATTTGAGCATCCCTGACCGCCTTTTCCAGAGCTATGTTGAAAAGAAGACACTCCAGCGCATCTCCCTGTCGCAGCCCAACATGCGTTTCAAATGCCTGTGATTGTTCGCCCTGTATTTCGACTTTGCAAACAACTTTATGTATTGTAGCCTTAACCAATCTTATTAGTTTATCGGGGATGTGGAATTCATCCATGGTTTCATACAATTTATTTCTTAGGACGCTATCATAGACTGATTTAAAATCTACGAAAAGATGGTGTGTGTCGATATTGAATTCATTGGTTTTTTCCAGTATTTTATTATGCCTTAGCACAAAGATCTGGTCTGTTGTTGATCAACCAGGCCTAAAACCACTTTGATATTCGCCAAGAAGCTCCTCTGAATATGCACTCAGGCGACCATATAAAATACTCGAAAATATTTTGTATGCTGTATTAGGGAGGGTTATTCCGTATAGTTTCTACATTCCAATTTATCACCCTTTTTGTGTAGCGGGCAAACGATTCCAATACACCACTCTTCCGGGATTTGTTCCTCATTCCAGGCTCTCAGTATGATTTTATATATATATATATATATATATATATATATATATATATATATATATATATATATATATGATTAGTCGCTCCATGAGTAGCTACTTCACATTTAATAAGTTCCGCGGCTATACCATCACTTCCTGGAGATTTATTATTTTTTAGGTGTTTTATTGCATCCCGTACTTTTTGAATTGATGGAGGCTCCAATGGTGTATTGTTGCTTGCTTCTGGGGGTGGTTGATTTGGATCTTCTATTTCGATAGTAAGTAGTTCTTTATAGTGTTCCACCCACCTTTTCAATACTTCTTCTTTTGTATTGAGTATATGCCCCTTCTTATCCTTACATAGTCCGATCCTTGGTTTAAATTCTTTTCTTGCATTATTTAGATTTTTATAGAATTTTCTTGTTTGATTTTCCTTTTTTAATGCCTCAAGTTCTTCTAATATTCTATTTTCATAAGTTCGCTTTTTTCTCCGATGGATGCCGTTCTCTTCTCTTCTGAGATCTTTACATTTTTGTTCTTTTTCTCGGGTTCTTCTTTGTTGCATCAGTTTATATGCATTGTTGTTTCTTCTTGTAATGTCCTCGCACTCAGCATCGAACCACTTATTGCGTGGTGGTGGTCTTTGCGGCCCTGGAATGTTATTTGCTGCGTCTTTAATATAATTTTTACACATTTTCCATTGTTTACTAATTGTTAGATTTTCTTTAGTTCTAACATATTTGATCATTATAATAAGACAATGATCGATCCCGGATAACGATTTCATGACCCACTGGTGATTCCAATGATACGTAATACACCCTGCTAATAGGAATTGTGGTGATCATCATGACCTCACAGAAAAAAAAAAACGGTCTATAAAGACACACTATACCGCCTCCAACAATAGCTACTTCGGCTCAAATGAATGTACATATATTAAAAATTCAACGATGGTCTCAACCTTGGCCTTAGGTATTATTACCTAAGTGTGGCTTAACATCTGTTCACCCTGAGACAGGTACTCGTTGAGTATCTCATGTTTTCAATTTTATCCCAAACTCCAAATACGTAACACAGTGTCAAAAGTCAAACGTTTATGATATAATAAAGGAATCAAGGGGCGTTTTTTTCTAAGTAAAACTTTAATTTAAATATGCTATACTCGATAGAAACTTCGGTGAAGATCATATACCAGGATACTCAAAAGTGTCTTAAGAAAATTGATCATACAGGATTTTTTCTTTTTCATTGTATTTCTTTGGAAAACTGAGAGTATATTAATCGGCTCACCTTAACTGGCTCCCGAACTCTATAAAACCACTTTAATCCTACACAAATTGGCTCCCAAACCCATACATGAACTGGCTCCCGCCCATTACAAAATTCCCGGAAATTGAATCTCCTTCTGAAACTTGGATTTTGAGGAAAAGAGGTATAATATACACCAGAAATTAGAAATGTAGTAAACAATTTATTTATTAAAGAAAGTGCAACTTACAGAATATACGGTTGATGCCTTCTTGACATATTTTTACAAACTTAAAAGCAGATATACGTTTTTTCTGTAAAAGACGTATTTGATGTTCAATGAATTTTCTTTTAAGACGTATTGGTTTTCGGTATACTCTTTTAGTGATAAAAGAGTATTATATGCTTAAAGATCATACAAAATCGAATTTATAAAAAATGTGAAATAAACGTCAGTGAATCTCAGAAGTTTGGATTTAGAAAGGCCTTGGGAACAAGAGAGGCGTTGTTTGAGATTCAAACACTTACTCAAAAATGCCTCGATAGCCAGAAAAAAGTATATCTCTGTTTCATCGCCTACCAGAAGGCTTTTGATGGAGACCATGAAAAATTGTTGTATGAACTACAGAAAATGAAGCTAGACGGAAAAAATCTGGTGTTAGACAAGGCTGTGTCTTGTCTCCATCGCTCTTTAACTTGAACTCTGAATGCATATTCAAACAAGACCCCCAGACGACCAATAGTCAAGGGGGAATAAATGTTTGTTTTATTAGGAGAGCTATTACTTTAAGCAATTACTGCAATTTAAACCAATAAACATTTCTGAATCTGATTCTGAGAGAATAGAGTTTCTCCCTATCTATATCAACTAACCGTTAACGATAATTTTAGAATTATTTTAAAGTAGATACAACATATTATCAATCAAATATCAGTTGTAGAAAAAGTTTAGTATGCAAAAACAATAATTTACATTAAATATCATTGCAAACATTCAATTTATGAGAATTAAATCAAAGTCTAGTGTATGGTCCATGTAAGAATGAATTAGAGGTTAGAATATTAATAACAGCTTATATATTCTTCAAAAAAAAATTCAAATAAGCACTAGACGGCGCCGATATTGATATAAAAATAACCAGTAAATATATTAACAATATCAAGTATGCAGACGATACCGTTCTGATAGTAGAAAAAAATTACAAAATATACTATAAATAGACAGAGTTATAGAGTTATAGACAGAATTAATAATAAAGCAATGTAACTGACAATAAATCTTCAAAAAACTAAAGTAATTGTGATTAGCAAAACCGATGAAAATTGTCGCATTGACCTAAATAACAGTCATTTATAACAAGTTCACAAATTCAAATACTTAGGGAGTAGTACTAAACTATAAGTGGGATCCAGATATAGAAATAAAAATACAAATCGAAAAAGCTAGGAACATGTACAATAAATAGAAGCAAATTATCTATAACTGAAAACTAACCTTAGACATCCTAATTAGAGTTATTAAATGCTACGTTAGGTCAGTTCTTCTGTATGAAGTTGAAGCCTGGACATTAAAATTAAATACCATGAGACATTATCGCAAAATGCATAATGAGAAATGACAAATATAATCTGCTACAAATAATAACTGAAGGGATATATAGATAGCTGAAGAGGAGTAGGCAGAAGAGCCATGCCATGGCATCTTGTGAAAATTATATTTAAAACTGTTTGCTACTAGCAGGGGTTTTCCCTTTCGCTTAACATTTCAGTAGCTTGAATTTTCTACGACGATATGATCAAGTACAGCAAGACGCAAAACTATCAGTAAACTAATTTGAAATAAGTTTGTGGCGAAGCGTATACGAATTTAAAGAATGATGGAAAATCCAATTTTTAACTGGCCATCTACCCCAATAAAATCCATCGCCTACCTATCTAAATTTTCAAGAATTTCATCCGGAGCCAATACACGCAAACCCTTTTATCGGTAGTTAGCTTATTACCTGCAAGCCGCAGAAAATTCATGTGCACCCATATTAATCAATTTTTTAATGTTATTTTAACATATAATTTACTTATTTACTTTTTTTCAGGTAAGCCATTGCTTTTGGTCTTCTACTATTCTATTTGGATATACATTGTAAGTAATATTGTATATGTCAATTATTTTTTTCCTAATGATTCTTGTCATAGCATAACTTTTCTTGAAAAGCTACGAACTCTTGAGCAAAGACAAGTCCAGACAGCCTTATCTAGTAACAACCAAACAACTTTACGAGATAAAGTTCGATGTTGCCACTTTCTGGTCGACGAAATAGTCGCAAAAATCATCTCCACAAGTCCAGAATCTACCATGTAAACTAAAAAAACACCTGGCTTTTATCTATTAAGGAAAATTTGGATACTTCTCCATAGAGTTCGAGAAAACCATTACAAATGGGCATACTTCATAAACAAATGGTTCTCTGGTGTTGCAAGATAGTACGTAAAGGATTGTCAAGGAGTAACAAGGACTTAGAAGCTAATCACGAGGATTTTATACGATCTAAATAAGTTGGATTTCTATTCGTGACTATATAATAATCGTTTTGGTAATTATTTAGTAAGCCGGAACGCCTCAAAAATGCCAAATTTTTTGTGGACTCAGCCGAAAAAGTGAAAAAAAACCTCAAATTTTAATGTTTTCTTTGCTTTAAACTAGTAAAAGTGCCCAAATAATCAAAAATACAGAAAAAATAACAAAAAAAGTAGTATGAATAAAAAAAAAAATTACATAAAAAGCAAAGAAAAGTATATATACATGTCTTAATAAAAAAAACGTAACTAAAACATATTAAATCTCACTGTTTTTTACTGTTAAATTATGAAAAAATGGGTAAAATTGTTTAAAATAATCAAGATTTTTAATATTTCAAAACAATATGGCGGCCATGCGCAAGAAGTTAAATTTTATGTACTTTTGACATTGTTGCCAGTTTTAACCTTTAAAAGATCTAAAAATTTCATGAAAATTACCTTAATTAAAACAGGTGGATACAATTTTAATAACCACGTGCAAAACGAGTACCCGTTAACCATCGTCTTATTTTATTATTAAAAATGTAAACCAATAAACCAAATCTAACCTAACACTGGTAAAAAAAAGCAGTAATATAAATAAATAAAATGTTATAATATAATTAAAAATCAAAATTTTTATATTTCATAAGAAAACATGAAATTAAAACTAAACCAACGTAACCAAATCTAACCTAACGCTGGTAAAAAAGCAATAATAAGAATAAAATTTTATCAAAATTTTTATTGTTCATAAGAAAACGTGATAATAAACGTATAGTAACGTAACCAAATCTAAACTGACCATTGTAAAAAAGCTATACTTTTGAGTTAAAAGTAGGTAATAATTTATTCATTTTAAGTTTTAGGTGAATTTTTATTTTTCATAGAAAACATAATTTTGAATAACAATGGCAACACTGGTTAAAATTACCCTTCTTGATCATAAGAAACAGTTGTCATTCCTGTCATTTCTTGTTGTTTCATGGTAAATAATGGCGAATAATGGCGGAGACTTTTAAAAATCGGGCATATTTTAAATCGGAATTATATAAAAAAGAACGCTTTGCACCGAATAAAAATCATTGCACAATCATTAGTAAGTGAAGGAGAATTCATTGATATAAATTTCATCTCCGTAGACACGGTTCCGGTTTATTAAACTAGTACCATCGTTTTTTAACAATTTTAAATAAAAGTTTAAATAAAATAAATATAGTAACTTGGTTCGAAGATTTATAACTTTGTCTGAAAGAATAAAACGGAAAATTCAGTACTTCAATGTCGCAAAAAACATCAATGTCTCAAAGACACTTAAGAATCTATTTCTTTTTTACAAACATGTGTTTGCTAAAAATGTAGCAAACGACAGACCGTTTTTTCAACAATAATTCATCGAGTAATTGAAGAATATTTAATCATTATAAAAACACATCGCAACAACGATTGAAGTTATGAAATAACGTTGACATAATGTTTATTTAAACAAGGTATTTATTAAATTTGGTGATCTGTAACCGAGCAAGTATACGTTTTGAATAAAATATTAAGTTTGCCTTGAAATGTGTTAGGTGACAACTGGTATTTGCCGTCGGTGGATATCTCGTCATGAATTATTGACATTAATTTCAATATTTTTCATAAATATTCAACGGAAGTTTGTGGCTTCTTGATGCATAAGATATTTAAACTGTTTTTAAATGAAAATTATATCTGAAAAAAAAACTGCAATATTAGATTTTTTTATGTGGATCTTTACTACAAGAATAGTTCTTCCTCTGTTCTAGAGATTATATTGTTGTTCGTTTCGATATAGATATTTGGAGATACATAATAATGCTATAATCCTTTTACCCTATGACGGCCGATATGTAATTAAGATATAATCAGTGGGCCTCAAAAAGTGGGGCGTTAATATTTAATTCCGATCGCTTGAAAAGTAAAAATATTTAATTTCCTGTATTTTATGTTCAGTAATAATATTGGATTTTACTGTATCAACGGCAAATAAAATGAATGTAATATGTATATACAGGGCGTGTTAAAAGAAGTGGGACGGAATATTTCGAATACTCAAAATTATTTGTCGGCATCAAATGTTCATCAAGGTCTCTATACGTCTCTATTTTGCTACTACTACTAAGGATTTCGACAGTTTTCACTGTCTTCCTTCACTCAACCGTTTTCTCCAATTTTCCCTGTCATTCCAGTCTACATCTCGCAGGGTTCTTTTCTCCATAGCCTCGTCGATTTCATCTCTGAATGACCTTCGGGGTCTTCCTCTCTTTCTTCTTCCAATCGGGCTCCATTCTGTGATTTTGTTTATCCAGCGTCCTCTGTCCGCTCTTCTGACGTGGCCGTACCAGGATAGTCTCTTCTCCTCTATATAGTCGATTATGTCTGATTGCACTCCCATTCTCCGCTTAATCTCTGCGTTTTCAATTCTGTCTCTTTTTGTAAGTCTACAGTTTCTCCTCAGGAACTCCATTTCTACTGCTCTTATTCTACCTCTATTTCTCTTGTTTATTGTCCAGTTTTCGGACCCATATGTCAGGATACTTCTTGTCAGGGTATTATATATTCTTTTTTTTGTCTTTATCGTAATGTTCTTATCCCACAACACTGAGTTTAGTTGTCTTATACAGTTTCTTGTTTGTCTCAGTCTGTTGTTTATATCTTCTTCTGTTGTTCCCTGGTTCGATATTATGGTTCCTAAGTACTTGAATTTATCTGTTCCATTTACTTGTCTTCCCTCGTCTATCTCTAGGTTTCTCATATCCTTGTTTTCTGTTGTTAGGTATTCGGTTTTCTCTAAGTTTATTTCCATTCCGTTGTTTTTATATTCTTCTTCTAGTTTTCTGAGCATAAAGCTGAGATCTTCTTCATCTTGTGCGATGACTACTTGATCGTCGGCAAAACTTAAGGTGTATAGGTATTCGTCTCTTACTGGTATGCCCATTCGTTCGCACTTTCTCCTCCATGGTTTGAGTGTCTTTTCCAAGAATATTTTAAACAGAGTAGGGGACGTAGCACAGCCTTGTAGAAGTCCTTTTGTCGTCTTAAATGGATTGTAGGCTTTATTTCCACATCTAATAGCTCTATTTTGCGTAGAGTGAAAATTATACGAATGGTTTTGCATGCAGTTAAATTGGAAAATACTTGCCAAGTTGCTGGTATGTCCAAATTTGAACAAAATACATCCAAGACTTTACTTTCTGCAGACACTGTATTAAATATAATCTTAAAACAAATTGGCACTAAATTACTTCTGAGTTTTCAGCAAAACAAAACACGTGTAGTCCAGTACTTAGACCGAAGGTACTTTATCGTTTAACTAAAACACACCACAAAGTCCGAATTGAATTCCCGAAACACTTTTTTGTTATTTCTTTTTAGCAAACGATTTGTCCTATTCATTGTCTGATATTTCACTATCTGAATTGTCTATCCGAATAATTAGAGGCCGGACCTCATCTATAACTCTCTCGGTTTGAAAAGACTGAACGATTATGTCTTCCGTATGTCTAATACAATAATTTTACCATTGTTCTGCCTTTGTTTGTTCTAGCGATTCTTTCCATAAACTAAGAACGCTAGCGTCATCTGTTGTTTTGGGTGCATGTTTATCATAAAAATTTTTGGCTATACCCCAAACTAACTCAATTGCATTATAGTGGCAATGGTAGGGCGGAAGTCGAAGAACTTGATGGCCATATTTAAGAGCCATTTGGTCAGTAACAAATTTCTTTTGAATTTTGTGCTCTCCACACCTTTGAAGTAAATGGAATTTTAAAAATATGTCACCGTGATAAATTTTCTTTTCTGTCAACCACAACTTTATTTCTTCTTTTGTCCAGCTACTTAAAAGGAAATCTCTCTTCTACTCTTGAGTGGTAGGATGCATTATCCAACACTATTATGGATGGTCGCTCCAATTTTTTTAACAAATTTTCTTCAAACCATTCTTCAAACATATTTGCATCCATATTTCCATGGTAATCACCTGTATTCTTTGTGGACGAAAAAATTAAACTAGCGTCAGGAATAAAACCCTCATCATTTCCAGCATGAAGTATATTTATCCTTACCAGAACGACTAGAAGAATAATATTTCGTGGTGCCTTCTTGCCATGATGATTTTGACATATTTCCTTTAGCGAAAATCCAAGTTTCATCTAAAAATACAACTTGCCTCGGACTATCAGACGTTTTATTGTTCATGTATTTTCATAAAAAATGCCACCGTTTTGAAACAACATTAGAAAGTTCACACAATACTTGTCTATTATTTGTCTTTTTATATGGAAAATCTAAATTGTTAAACTAATATCACACGGTTTCTTGTCTTTTATTTTTTGTAGCACAGCACTAACTGTTGCATGTTCTTTGGCTTTATACATATTATATATAATATTTTTAATTGCAAGTTTAATTGACTGGTGCAAATCTAAAGTTTTTGGATGTCGACGTTTTCTCTTGCTTACTTTATTTATTTCATCCTCACTCATGTTATTAATCCTTCGGAATGTCCTCTCTGAGATACCGCAAGCATCTCATGTGCGTTTATGAAATGCTATAACAGATATCAATGGATCCATATTATTTTTGAACAATATTGTGAAAAATATGTGAAAAATATTTATATATTTAAATATACATATCTCGTTCTTTATCACTCATGATTCGCTTTGTCTTTATTTTTATTTGTAGTTATTGTTCATCTTCCGGATTTATTATGTTGACACCATTGCAGTTACTACCTCCTACTACTGGTTCTACTGATTTCCCGCCAAACTTTTCGTTTATTCCATTAACTAAAGTATTTCTTTTGACAAATTGAGAGTTTCCGGTTCTTTAATCACATTTGTTATATATTCGCGTATGATTTACTTTTAGGATCGCCTGCAATACGTGGTTCACTTAGTTGTTTAGACCTTCTTCTTCGCAACGTCTGGCAATGTGTTCTCTTTTGGAAGTGTATTAGGGGAAGTTTGGGAGTGACACCAATTATTAATGCCAAAATAAGAGAACATGGGTTAAGGTTTGGGCATGCTTGAGATGCTTGTCAGCCAATGCGTATAATTCCTGATTTTCAAGTTGTTGGAGGACTAAGAGACAAAGACCAAAGAAGATGTGTGGGAGGCACTTAGGCAGGACGTATCACTAAAGAGGATCGATATTGCTATGACTTAAGACAGAAACTTACACAGAGATGCCGACTTCGTATAGCGATAAAGGCAAAGAGAAGAAGCTTGAAGTTTATTTACTCGTTAAATGCATAGTTTGTCTGATTATTAGAGAAATTAATATATAACTAGAAAAAATATGTATAAATACACCAGAAAATGCATTTCTGGTCTAGTAGTATAACAAAAGTCATTACATCGAAAATAAAACGTCACTTACACGACATAATAACACATGCAGTGTCGTTTTCACGATATTAACTATTTTAACTTACTGAGTTTTTGCACCAAACTCATGACACGTTCAAATACTTTACTTAAAATAATATGTTCATTGACACGGAAGCATGGATCAACAGTTAATTAATATTTTTTTGGGAAAAATTAGAAAAAATAGTTTTTGGTGATAACAATATAAACATTTGGGTGTGTCTTTTACAACTTTGTTTATAATTGGTACATTAGTATTTTCCTCTCACATATATCTCTTCAGCCGTTTAAACTGCAGTTTAAAAAGTAGAACAAAGTAAAAAGTATTCATTTGGGGAACTTGTTTCCAACAAAATAATTGGAAGTGGGTGGCATTGTTTTACACGTAGATATACATACATTCAAATACAATTTATTACCGCTCTCGTGTTTACTGTCCTATTTAGAATGCGGTTTAAATGAATCTACATTTTTATGTGATATTTGAGATGTTTAAAATTTAAAACAAACGCTTTCGAAAATTAGTCATATGTTTTGTAATCGTCTGACCTCTATGTGTGCTCTATTTGCATCGTCAGTTTAATGTGTTGGTTAATTTTAATCGTGATTCAGTATTTTACAGTGACTTACAAAAACAATGATCAAATACTATGACCTTCTTCTTCGTAAGATGACGTTAAGTTTTCCCAGAACGTTTTCTCCGCATGATATCTTGCACCAGGTCAAGCCTTTCTGCTTTTCGTAGATATTAAGTTCTTGTCTTAGCTCTTCATTTCTATGTTTATCACACTGCTGAGAAATCTCATTAGGCCAGTTTTTATTATAGAATTATCTCTTGTTTCATCATTACCCAGGTCATGGGCGCCGGCAGCGGGGTGTAAGGGGTGCAATTGCACTCCCTTGTACGGAAAGAAAATATATAGCTGTACGAGCTATATATTTGTATTCCAAAGTATTCGAGAGCCTTATTTGTGACTATTTAGGTGCTAGCTTAAAATGTTAAAGTTAATGCAGTGTATACGGACTTTACAAGGTTTTTGATCGTGTAAATCATAAAGTTTTAATTAATGATTACATAGGTTACATAGTCTGGTTATTCAGGGGCAATTTTTAAAGTGCTTATCTTCTTATTTTACAGAAAGAATACAAATAGTGTGTATTCAAGGCTGCCAATCGAATGAGACACAGGTATCATCTCTGGAGTACCTCAATGTTCGCACCTAGGTCCTCTTCTCTTTAATATCTATCTAAGTGATATTGTCTCTTGTTTTGTCCATTCATACTCTGTCATATTCACGGATGATTTAAAACTTTATAAGAAGATCATGAATATCTATAATTACCACGATTTACAAGCGAATTTGAACCGTTTGAGCCAATAGTGTCAAATAAATGGTATGGAATTCAATGTTAAAAAGTGTCAGTAAATGGTCTTTAGTCCTAACAGAAACCTCACCAACCAAATCTAGACTATAAAAGGTTGTCCTTTAGGGTCTGGAACCCAAGTTAAAGATTTAGGTGTTGTCCTTGATTCTGAATGATCCTTGATCATTCATACCGCGTATATCGATGACGATTTCAAAGTCACTTCAAATGCTGGGCTTTATCAAACGCTGTGCTAAGGATTTTATAAATATCCCTTCCATTAAATTATTATACTGGTCACTAGTGAGAATTCACTTGGTTACTTCTCATGTATCTCGTCCTCACACTATAATGTTCATATTCAGGCTATCGAGAGAGTTCAACATCAATTTATTTCATTTAAGGATCACCAGACAGCTGACAGATCAGTTACTCTAACATTGAAAGTTCTCTCAAGATCACAACTCTTTAACGTCAGACGGATGCACAAGGATCTAAGTATGCTGTACAATTTATTGCACTCCCATAGTTCCAGTCCACAACTGTTAGAAAAAATTAACCTCCATGTCTCTTTTAGGCAAACCAGGCTTATCAAACCTTTGAAAGTTACCCACCATCGAACAAACTATGGATATAATTCTTATCTATAGAGATCTACTAGGTTTACAAATCAGTATACATGAAGTAAACTGTTTACTTCACGCTCCAGCAAGAAGCGTTACTATCTGACTTAACAATAGCAAGTGCTACCTTGCCGAAACGTCTTCCAAAATAATGGATTTTCTCAAAACCAAAATTATTCAACGCGGAGTCAAACCCGGAAAACCACAGAAAGCACATATAGCTCCTGTGGAAATTTCAAGTGTAACATACATATATATATATATATATATATATATATATATATATATATATATATTGAAAAATAATAAGATAAGAAAACTTTACATCATTAAAATTAAATTTTTAATAACCTATTACACTTATTAAAAGTTGAGCGTCGAAAGCAGCAGTCGCTTTTGTTATCAAAAATCCGAGAACTAAAACCACGAAGTTAGTAGTGTTAGTTTAGTTTAGATATAACTTTTGATATAATTACTTACACCTAATGAATCAACTAAGCGAGTAATACGATACACAATTTTAGTGTTTCATCAAATTATAAATTTGCAGAACGCCGGGCTTTGATTATACCTGAAGAAGCTTTTGCCTACCTATGAACTTCATAGTCATTCGATTATGTTACAATTTTCCACCTTCCTTTTCTATATATTTCTTAGGCCAGTTCCTCATCGTAATTTTTGTACTAGTTATTAAAACTAAATCTTTGATAATCTCTTTAACTCTCTAAATTTAAATAAGAAAAAAATAGGAAATACGTTTTTGGTACAGGTTTAATTAGCCACATAATAAGAGTAAGAACTATGGGAGGACCAGATTGCGATACTAACCATTTTATGGTGAAGGCCAAATTAAGAACCAAAATTTCAACATAAATACTAGATACACAGAAGAAGATCCGAAGCTGAATGTGGCGAAGATGGAAGAAGATAGGGGGAAAAGAATATCAACTAGAAATATGAAATAGGTTTCACGTTTTGGAAGTAAATGAAAATGAAAGTGAAAAATGGTTTTTTAGAAATGGCACTCTATAAAAATAACAGACCTCTATTACAGAGACAGTAGAAAAATCTAGGGAAAAAAAAAACAAAAAGAAAAAAGTGGTTCGACAAAGAATACGAAATAGTCCTAAAAGAAACAGACAAAAGAAGAAAGGAATATCTGTCGAACCCATCAACGAACGATCCAACAGAGAGAGAGGAGAGAGAGAGAGAGAGAGAGAGAGAGAGAGAGAGAGAGAGAGAGAGAGAGAGAGAGAGCCGCTGTTAGAAGAACACTAAGGCAAAACAAGAGACGCTTTTTACAACAACAAATTAAAAAATTAGAAGGAGAACACAAAAGTAAGACAACGTAAGAGAGGTTCTTATATAAGGAGACCCACTTTCGTGAAAGATAAAAATGGAGAAATTCCGACACCAAACTCCCGAAAACAAAATAATCGGAAGATGGGCTAAATATTTTAAAGAAATTCTGAAAGTCCAGAACGTTACTGATAAAAATACTGAACATGATGGAAATAACGGAAAAATTTAAATAGTCGAAATATTTATTGAGCCCCACCAAACCTAAAGCTGAACCTAACCTAACCTAACCTAAGAAACTAGCTGTGATAATGCTAATGCGTGTAAGTCTTCTTTGCACTCCTTTGCAGAGTGTAGGAAAAAAATTGGAAGGTGCAAAACGTCTTTCACGAGGTGCAAAAAACCAGATAACAAAACGATAATACGACCAAACGTTGCGTACAGAAACGAAACATGGACGCTAACAAAAAAAAAAGTAAATAAATTGCTGATGTGCAAGCATAAAATTCTTCGAATAATATATAGCCCTTGCAGAGATAGTATGAAAAACGAATGAAGGCACAGATACCACAAGTTAGAGTCTCTCTTCGGAAAGGAAAATCTAGTGAGGCCAATATACTAAGATATACAGTACGTTTAGGGAAAGACCAGATTGGAGAAGATCTGTAGGACGGCCTAGAAAAAGGTGGAAAGATGCAGTCAGAGAGTACCTGGAGAAAATGGGAGTGAGACAATGAAAATAGTGGCACAGGACCGACAAACATAAAAGGCAATAATAGACGCAGCAAAGACTCACGGAGAGTTGTAAAGACATTGATGATGGTGTTTTTGGTACGACAAAACCATTGTTCATTATAGACTGCACAAAGTCTATAATGAAATATATATTTGTTGTTTCGTCTTTGACATTAGAATTCGTTGTCCAAAAACAATTTTTTAATTAAAAAAACTCTTTTGTACCTAACGTAAGAAAAAAGAATCTTTTTTCTTACGTTAGGTAGAAAATTGGTCTCATCAGCATAAAAACCAAAAAAATAAGACCTAGTTTAGTATCGTCAAAAATATTTATGTCTTAAAAACAATTAAGTTACACTAGAACCAATCAAATACAATATAAAACGGTCTATAAGACGGAACCATAAAAATGCGATGAAAAATCGCCTAAAGCAACAACCTTGCGACAATTGTATTTAATCAGTGAGGATTTTCAATATATCAAGCCATGATCGCTATGTGATCCGCGTATCTGATCCCCAATTCGAACTCTACATTGCCCTTCTAAGGCTTAGTTAGATATTAAGTCCGACTCCTCTCCGAATGAAAATATTTCCTAAAACTTGTGTAATACCCTAGGTAATTGAACTAGTTGTTTGTGGACAAACTGTGAACTGACTCACTTGTTTTAGTGGGTGATCTTCAATTACTATTTTGCTGTTGTAGTGTATTTATCTTCAAACGCCATAATATTGGTCTTCTTTGTCGATATTTTTATATTGAAATTACCTAGAAATCACTCCCAGAATTTTGGATTATCAATTGATCATTGGCAAAGATTTTTAACAGAAAAAACAACTCTTTATATATTTTATGGAAGCTTTCAAGCCTCTACAACCTTATCCAATAATATTAAGGATAGGCAGGTACTTCTTGAAATATTATTATTATCTGACCATCTGTTTGTCTGTTTGCGCAATACTTTTGGTATAGTGAAGAATTTCTATTCAATTTAGGGCCAATAGATCAAATATCACTGGAGTTATTGATAACTCCAGGTAGAAAGGACCTGATATATTGATGATGTATGCCTTGGAATCATTTTTGCTTTGTTCCGAATTTAATCATCTTTAGAAAGTTCTTTTCGCCGCGGTAAAACGTTGCAGTTGCAGTTTTTAATGGTTATTACATCACCAGATCTATTCTGAACTCATTGACATTCTGCATACCACCGAAATAAAGTTGTTTTTGACGGTGCTGAATAAAAAGCAACAATCAAATCGACTGAATTAGTTACCGATTCTGTCCTCTTTGACTGAGCTAAAAGTTCATTCCGTTGGTTATAATTTTGCACTTCACCTAATTTCCTACCGATCCATCTCTAATCAGAAATATTTCTTAAGAAGGGTGTTCAGAAACACTGTGGGTTTTTAAGACCGGAGTATAGATTTATACAAATCTATTAGAAACTACAGCGAAAATTAAATATTACAGTAAAAAGTTAAAACCGGAGCACTTTGGTTATTTAACGAGAGAACTGAATATGCAATGCTACGACTGATAATGTAGGGAAATATACAGGGCAAGTGGAGCATTGGAGAGTTTCTTGGATTAGAAATTTAAGGGAGTGGCTTGATATGAATGTTACTCAATTAAGTCAATTATTCAGGACGGTAGTGAATAAAGTTATATAGGAAGTGAAATTTTTGTTCTAAAATACGTTGGGATATTTTTCTTTTCTGTAGCTCTATATCCCTTAATAGATTTCCAAAACGTTATTCTAGCTTTCTCTATTCAGGGACACTCTTGTCTATGTTCTTATTCTCAGTACCGGTAGATCTACTTCTAAATTATCCAAAAAGCGTTTCTTAGTACCACAGGTTTTTCAAACATTAATTTTCGTACCGGGTCTTTGTCTTTCATTCTTGTGACATGCCACACTCATGTCGTCTTAACCAAATTTTATGCAATTTCTATGTCTTCTTCCAATCAAAATATAATCTATTTGGATTCTAATAATTTTTCCTGGTTCGTCTAACTCAATTTCCAGTGTTAATATGCCATTTAGGTCGATTGTTGGATGGATAGTTTCCATTCTTTCCCGTTTCTTACTTTCTGTTTCCAATTTCTTTCACATATTGGTATCCTCCATGACTGCATCCCTTCACTTACTTCGTGCTCTAGGTTTCTTTTTTTTGCCATCTGGTAACCTCCATTCTTTCTAGGTGACCGAGCTATTCTGGTCTACGTTTTTTAACTGCTGTTGACATACGGGGATTATCGTACGAATGGATCGGTCAATATTTCATAAAGATTTAGGGTAGGAACTTTACTTATAATAGGATTAGAACATGATATAGTATTCCTTGTTTGGGATTTTTATCCTCTTCAGGGTTTGTGATTGCTGATTCTGTATATGACATACAAAGTTCGTCTTGATATTTGTTACGTACTTTGAACCGTTTCCTTAACTTTTCCCTCTTTCAGTTTGGATATGTTAATATTTTTGCGAGTCTTCTTTTTGATCACCTTTTTTAAATTTTAATTGTATTACAGCTACTATGGGATTGTGCTCACAGCCGATGTCAGTGTCTGGATAAATTCTGTTAATGCAGTCACTTTTTTGAACTGATTTAAGTCAGTATCATTCTTTGTATAACTGGTTTTTAACATTGAAAAAATCAACCTGGGATATGATGATTTTAATATTTTAGTGTTAGGTTTCTCAAAATATTAGGGTAAAAAAAATTTAGATTAGTTACAATTTTTTTAGTATTGCACCATGTTCTTCTTCCGATCGCTCCTCGTAAAGCGTAGATTTCTATCGCAGTAGTCTTAGTATCAATCAAACAATCCCTCTATACTTACGAAGCAAGGTATATAACACATGTATAATACCGGTGCTCACCTACGGAGCAGAGACATGAAAATTTACACAGGCCAATTTGGATAGGATAAGGAAGGCACAAAGAGCGATGGAGAGACAAATGTTGGGTATATCACTTAAAGATAGAAAACGTAACCAGTGGATCAGAACCAGAACAAAGACAGTAGACGCGATAGAACAAGCACCAAAACTGAAATGCAAATGGGCTGGACACAATGAACGTCTCCAAGACGGACGATGGAACAATGCCATCGGAAAGTGGCGTCCATACAATGCAAAGAGATCAAGAGGCAGACCACAGATGAGATGGAAAGATGATATCAGGAAACAAGGAGGTCCCACATGGCAGAGAACAGCTCAAGATAGGGAAAGATGGAGAGAACTGGGGGAGACCTACATCCAACAATGGAAGGATAGAGAATAGGTTAAAAAAAAGTCTTAGTATCGCTGTAATAAATACTGTCTGCTTGCTACTTCTACGTAGTATCGGTATGGGTAGCCTTTAGTGCTTTGCTAATCACTGCACCTTCCTCCATGTTTCGTTTTCATTTCTCCGTGTGTTTAGTAACCACGTTATTTCTTTTCTCGATATTAGTGGTCATCTTGTTCGTCTCGATTGGTTATTTTTTGTAGTCTTCTGTAGTCTTTTCAATAGGTTTTTCTCCTGTATGTCCTCAGATCTATGTTACTAATTTTGATCGTCCAGAAAATGTTGTATAGAATTCTCAGGCACTTGTTAATAAATGTCTATACTTTAGTTGCGAATATTTTATCTGCCTTCCAAATTTCCGCTCCTTATCGAAGGACTGTTGACCATTCACCGTTATATTATTATTTTATACTAATCTGTTGCTGTTCTTATGAGTACTTTTGTCTTGTTAGTGCTTATTTTCACTGCCATAAATTTTCCAACTACAACCAGTTTATTTATCTTCAATTTCATGTTTGCTCTAGTGCTGCTGAGGAAGCATAAATCGTCTGCAATATAAAGTCTTGCAGTTTAGAAAGATTATTGGATTTGTCTATATAGAATGTTTTCAGCAACAAATTCAGTGTTTTCTGTTTTATTTTTTTGTTCTTACTTCCTTGATAGGCTTGCGCCTGTATCGTCTTCTGGTGCCTTTTTATTGAGTGTCCAGGTTATTATTCCATCTTTTCCTTGTCGTTTATTTACTTCTTTGGTCATTTAGCGATTTATCTCTTTTTATTTTTGCGTTGAGGAACTAAAGTATACATCGTGAGACTTTTTAAAGAATATATTGCAAAAGCTCTTAGTACCAGACATTTCAAATTAATCAAAACCACAACAAGTAAATTAACAGCCAATAAAACGATTCTCTAATTGACACTGGCCGGATTATCTCAACACTTGAATTTATTCAAAAGAATCCATCGCAATTAGATTAAAACACATTGTAACAAATCATCGCGCCATTTATCATTGATAAATTAGTTTTATCGGTTCCAAGACCTTTGCTACTACATAAAATTTAAATGAAAGTGTGACCCACATAATTCCAAACAAATGACACAATTAAATATGATGTTGTTTTTCAGTTCTTTATTAATTTAGATTTGTAGCAGTGTCGAATGTATTAGTAAGGTCTTTAGTGCAGCGGGGAAGTTATTGGGATTTTTATTCCTCGTTGACCCCTCGGTTTATGACCACTTAATTGAGACGGACGTTTATGCGGAAAATAATTAACGATTGGGACAACTACATCGTTAACTTTTATCAAATGGGTCGATTTGAAAGTAACTTACCATGAGGCACTGACTCATATCTTGCAAAATTTTATTGCCTTAATAGTTGATATAATTTTATCTCTTTGCTACAAACAAAACATCGTTATTCAATTGATAAATCAAATTTTATAACGCTATTCGCCACTTTTAATCTCTCGTTGTCTTTGGTTGCTTGATTTGTGAATTCAATACTGCAATTATCTTCGATTAAAAGTAAATATTTCAGTTAATACGATTAGTTAATTGCAAATTTTACTCAATTTTCTAAGGGCTAAAAACGATATTAAGTTTTTAACCACTACAAATATTATATCTATTTTCTCTGCTATTTGTAGTTAAGTAACTTGATAACGTTTGGACCTGAGGATGGGCTATATTTGTAGAGCTCGAAACCAATCGTCGTCGTAGTTGCAGTAATAAACCAATTGTAAGTCTTTTTTAGTTTTCTTTTTACCCTTTCAGTTTCTCTTTTAAATGTTTTCTTCAGCTCTTTTTTGTAGGTTGTCAAATTCGTTACAGGATTTGTTTTTATTTTCTTTCCATCTCTAATTTATTTTTTATATGTCCCTTCACCTCTTACTTTTCCTTTTTCTTCTTTTTATTAAATTCCACTACAAATTATTACTAACATATTGTTTTTGTGTTCCTAATAATACTTAAGCAGCTTTTTGTACACTTGAGACAATGCTATTATTTCTAACAAAAAGAGAAATCAAACGATTTCTACTTAGCGAAACCGAATTCAAATCTTAACCACTGTGTTTCCTAAAATTTGCGAAACAAACAGCTGGATGAATTAATCGGCAAGGGAATCTAAAATTGCATTCCACAAGCCGTTCATCCTAGTCAAAATTCGTAGTGAATTCAGTTTCTCGTACTTCCAACGAAGTAAATAACAAAACAGAATGACGGTATTAGATTTTTGTTTTGATAAAGTGCAGCAACAACCGTTGATACGTATTTCGACCTCCTTAAGTCTCTTCAGAACGGTATAGCCACTGCTCTGAACCAAAACAAAAATCTTTCCCGTCCTAGACAATAGTTATTAAAATAACTATATACAGACGTAACTACGCCATCTAAAAACAAAAAGAGAAATCAAACGATTTCTACTTAGCGAAACCGAATTCAAATCTTAACCACTGTGTTTCCTAAAATTTGCGAAACAAACTCTGTATATAGTTATTTTAATAACTATTGTCTAGGACGGGAAAGATTTTTGTTTTGGTTCAGAGCAGTGGCTATACCGTTCTGAAGAGACTTAAGGAGGTCGAAATACGTATCAACGGTTGTTGCTGCACTTTATCAAAACAAAAATCTAATACCGTCATTCTGTTTTGTTATTTACTTCGTTGGAAGTACGAGAAACTGAATTCACTACGAATTTTGACTAGGATGAACGGCTTGTGGAATGCAATTTTAGATTCCCTTGCCGATTAATTCATCCAGCTGTTTGTTTCGCAAATTTTAGGAAACACAGTGGTTAAGATTTGAATTCGGTTTCGCTAAGTAGAAATCGTTTGATTTCTCTTTTTGTTTTTAGATGGCGTAGTTACGTCTGTATATAGTTATTTTAATAACTATTGTCTAGGACGGGAAAGATTTTTGTTTTGGTTCAGAGCAGTGGCTATACCGTTCTGAAGAGACTTAAGGAGGTCGAAATACGTATCAACGGTTGTTGCTGCACTTTATCAAAACAAAAATCTAATACCGTCATTCTGTTTTGTTATTTACTTCGTTGGAAGTACGAGAAACTGAATTCACTACGAATTTTGACTAGGATGAACGGCTTGTGGAATGCAATTTTAGATTCCCTTGCCGATTAATTCATCCAGCTGTTTGTTTCGCAAATTTTAGGAAACACAGTGGTTAAGATTTGAATTCGGTTTCGCTAAGTAGAAATCGTTTGATTTCTCTTTTTGTTTTTAGATGGCGTAGTTACGTCTGTATAGTTATTTTAATAACTATTGTCTAGGACGGGAAAGATTTTTGTTTTGGTTCAGAGCAGTGGCTATACCGTTCTGAAGAGACTTAAGGAGGTCGAAATACGTATCAACGGTTGTTGCTGCACTTTATCAAAACAAAAATCTAATACCGTCATTCTGCTATTATTTCTCTTCTTCGTTCCGTTCCGAACGTTAGCGATCATTCTGGCTATGATGACTCTGTTGGTTGCTATACAAAATAGCTGTGTTGAGGTCTTTCTATACCATGCTCTCAGGTTAGCAAGCCAGGATATTCTTCCTTCGTCCCGGGGCCCTTTTTCCTTCAATTTTTCACTATATGTTCCAAGTACTGCAGCTTACGGCCCTTCACGATGTTGACCAAATCCGCGGTTGTGTTCATCCTCCGTAGTACTTCTTCATTGGTGATTTGTCTATCCAGGGTATCTTCAGGATCCTTCTGTATAACCATAGCTCAAAAGCCTGAAGTTTTGATAGAGTTTCCGCCTTCAATGTCCAAGTTTCTACTCCGTACAGAAGCACTGAGTATACGTAATATTTAAGGAGCCTTTTTTTTTGTTTCTACGGTGAGGTCACGGCTCTTAAACACATAGCTCATACTCAAGAATGCACTTTTTCCCTTTCCGATGCGACATTTAATCTCTTGGGTATTATCCCACGACTCATTGATTATAGTTCCCAAGTAGTTGTACTGCGAGACACGTTTAATTCCTATTTGGTTCACAAACACATTTGCTCCAGTTATGTTTTCCTTGCAGATGATGATTAGCTTGGCTTTGCTGGTGTTTATATCCAGTCCATATGTTCTACTTGTTTCCGTTATTTTGTTCATTGAGTTTTGCAGCCCTTTTATGTTATTGGAAAACACTATTGTATCATCTGCATACTGCAGGTTATTGAGCTTGACTCCATTTATTGAGATGCCTTCATCAATATCTTTTAGAGTCTCTTCAAAAAAGTGCTCCGAGTACAGATTGAATATCAGTGGTGAAATTATGCACCCCTGTCTCACTCCCCTTAAGATTTGGACCTGATCTGTATATTCTCCATCTATTCGGAGCACCGCTGATTGATTCCAATACAGGTTAGCTATTACTTTTAGGTCTCCTCCGTCAATCCCTGTCATCTTCAGCACTTCCATCATTTGTTCATGCCTGACTCTATCGAAAGCCTTCTTGTAGTGAATCAGGCATGCAGAAAGATCACAGCTGACATCTCTGCATTTCTAAAACAATACCTGCTTCCTGGATTGGAAACAAAGCTTCCCTCGTACCAACGACGTTCACAAATCCAAACTGATTGGGCGCAATTTGTTCTTCGCATTTCCAGTAAATTCTTTTGTGGATGACTTTTAAAAACAGCTTCAGCAGATGGCTCATTAGACTTACGGTCATATAGTCTTCACAAACTTTTGCTTCTGGTGTTTTGGGCAATGATAAGAACTCAGATTTGAGCTGCTCTACTGATATTTTTCCTGTCTTTTATATTTCATTAACTATTTCAGTTAATAGCTTCAGCAGTTCTGCAGTAATTTTATCAAGTCTCGGTGCCTTTCCATCCTTCATTTGATTGACGGCTGCCGTTATTTCTTCTACTAGGATTTCTGGACCTGAATTTTCTTCAATGGTGGGTTCTTGTATTGTTCTAAGGTCGTGGAAAAGTTTCTCCAAGTATTCTTCCCATACTTTCTTTTTATCTTCTTTGGGTATGGCAAAATTGTCTTCATCATCTCTTATTTTCCTGCTGTTGCGTTTTCAGAACTTTCCAGCCATTTGCTTCACCTTTCGATGGACATTGAAGTTATCATATTGACTCTATACTTCTCTATTTCTGTTGTTGTTGTTCTGTTTTTTGTTTCTCTTTGGCTTCTCTTATCTGTCTTCTGATGATGGTATGTATTCTCTTGTGTTCTTGGAAATTTTCTTTGTTTTTTTTTCTCTGATCCATAAGTTCAAGTATTTCATCGGTCATTCACGATTTCTGTTTCTCTGTATCTTTCTTCAGGTGTTGTTCTTTTATTTCTCTCACTATTTCTTGTATGATGGTCTGACTTTTCTCTATAGTTGCTGTATTTCTGGATTTTAGTACCTTTGTATTGAGGTTTTCATTGTTTTCTTGTTGAGTTTTCAATGTTATTATAGGTTTCCCAAAACGTGAGGTAGCAGCCTATAATATAGTCTTTGTTGGTATAGTTGTATTGTATTCGTATATAAAGATTAAATTTACTATGTGGCACTTTTTATAAGCTAAAAGTTTGGTTCTCTTTAATTTAATTTTGGTGACAAAACACTTTGACTCGAACTACAAAATAATTTGAACCACCGCTAAAAGCTACTCTGACATTATTTAGCTATATGGCTGTTTTTTGTGTAACTACAAAGTAATCTAGTATCGAGTTCATATTTTGATATTTATTTTACCAATATGTACAGATGTATCTTTATAATCTAAGAAGCCATTGGTGATTTTCAAGTTGTTGGTTTCACATTATTGTATATGCCTGTTGCCATCAGCAATCGTTTGCTCTTCTCCAAGTGGACATACTATATTACTGTCACGTAATTTTCCTGTTCGGCTGTTGAAGTCACCCATCACAACGATCTCCCTCGAGTTCCCAATTTTATTAACAGTTTCAAAAAAGAACTATTAAGGTTAAGAAAGTAAACATTGACTTTGGAAACTTCATTTTTATTTTGAAGAGCAACCCTTCATGCCAGACTTTATCAAAGGTCTGCCACGTCCTGAAAGAGTGTAGAACAGCATTTTTTTCCTCGAAAGTTTTATTCACTATGTCAACCACTCTATGTACTTGTTCTATTGTTGAATGCTTCTCTCTGAAACCAAACTGATGATCCGGGAAAAGATTATTATCAGTTATTCTTTTTATAAGTATTGTTGCTATTAGCATCTCAAATAGTTTTGCAATCACCGTTAAGAGACTAATATCGATAAGAGATACGTTCGTAAGGTGGTTTATCAGGTTTATGGATCAATATTATATCAGCAATTTTCCATTGAGTTGGTACAATTTTGAGCCTTACTTGCTATAACTGCTGATAGGTCTGCTGATAGGTCTGCTGATAGGTCTGCTGATATGTCTGCTGCTATAACCCTCCTCCTTTATCGGGGCTTACGATCGGCAGAATAATTCGAATTACGAAGGTATCGAAGTTTTACTATATCTATATAAACTAAAATACAAGAATAAGAGACACAACAAATGTGTCAGGAGTTAGATAAGAAAGAAGACTTCAAAAAGTCAAAGATATCAAAAAACCACATCATGTAGTTTCGATTCTAATTTTTCTACAGTTACTATCCGGTCGCCCCTCGTAAACAGGTAGCACAGTCTTCCGGGTAACAATAAACATAGAATCCATATAAATATAGGCATAAGTTACACCTTTAATCATATCATTAATAACACCATATAAACTATTCTGCGTTATCTTATCAGACATTGTATAACTTATCTGTTTGTGGGAGTTCAATGCCTTCTTGAACCTAGCGAAATCATGTCGACCTACGAAACCGTTGTTTCTAGTATTTCTTTAATTTTTTATGCGCTAAAGGAAAGGTTAAGAGCACTTGAGAAAATTACAAAGTGAAGGGCAACATGCGGATATACTTGAAGATAGATAGTCGGTATTGCACTTGAAATATGAAAAATATAATAATTGGTCGCACTTTTTTTTAATTATAATAAATTTGAAAAAATCTAGGTCGTTTTACGAGGGCCAGGTGAAAAATTCTAGGTCAGTAATCGAACAAATGACATTTTTGTTTGAAGATTCTATGCTACAAATTTTATGTTTCACAATGAAGAAATAATATATCTATATAGATTACTTCAAAAAATTTGCAAATGCAGAATTAACCTTGGACTTACTAATATTTTACAGTGAGATAATGGAAATTAAAACGCAAGAAAACTCATTTTGGGAACCACTAATTAAATAGTATGCTACGCAAATGACACAATGTTCATAGCAAATGACGACTAGTTACAAAGATTTACAACTTGGTATCTTCCCAAATGCGTCTAAGAGAAGCAGATTCAGTAGAACTTCCTGAGAAGGAAGAAAGCGTCTTAGAAAATTGTATTTACTGGTTGTACAGTTCAAGAACTTGATTTATGATTGTTAATGTTCTTAGCATGAAAAAATGGCACCTAAACAAGGGGACACTTCATCAAATAGTCCAGTCGTCAGAGAGTTGACCTCTAAAAATCATACGAACAAGCTGAATTTTGCTGAGAATATTAATTTTGTGATCCCAAAAAAGATGCAACAAAATTTTACCACTTTTACCGCCGGGCTTCCCCCTAAAACTCCCCTCGCAGGGGGGTAAAAACGAAAAGTGGCATTTTCGTCTCTGACGACTGGAGTAGAACAAAAAATTTAGCGAACAAAGTATACACTCCATATTAAATGTACACCCAAAAAGATTCAAGGAAAAATACAGTTGTATAATGCACTTTATACTCTCAATAAAAACTTTTGTTTATAAATTTTCGACACATGTAAGACACAAATACAAGTTGTTCCTTGTTGAAGCCATTTAAGTCTAAAAAATACTACAATCTGTTACATCTGACTCATATTCTCGTAATTAATTCCCTTCTAAATGAAATTCATTATTAATGCCAGCATTTGTCTAATAAATAATGTAAATATCACCGTTCATTTGATCATGGTCATTTTTGGGAATTGTTTAATTTTCATAAACTATTTGAGAGGCTACACATGGCACGTAAGTGTTACGATGTTTTCACTTTTGTATAAATTTTAAAATACATAGGGGCAACGAGGGCGTCTTTAAGATAAGGAAATAGTCTTAGTCAAACATGGAATATTATGTCGTTTTTAAAGGCTTGAAAATTCAGATAGAAAACAGATCTTCTTCTTCGGCCACTTTCTGTCGACTCCCGAACATACGCCTCTTTCATATTTCTCCATGCTGTCTTGTCTTCTGCCATATGAAACCAACTAGTTTCTGCATACTTTTTGATATTATCAAACCGTCCCTTCTGGGGCCATCTGACGCCCCATTTTGTTTGTCTTGATCGCCAGTTTGTCCTACATGTCCTACCCATTGCTATTTCAGTGCTGCAATATGTACGTTCCAACACATCTGCAACTTTGGTTCGTTGAAGGATTTCTTCATTTGTTTTCCTGTCTCTAACACTAATACAGAGCATTGACTGCTCTACTGCTTAATTTGCAGACTTTTTTTTTGTTACAGCCATCGTTTCTAAGCCATAGGTTGCAACAGGTAATACATATATACTTTTCTCTTCAGATTTATAGATATATGTATTATTATTTCCAAGTATATACGTTATTTTCACGAATGCTTCTGCAGCCAGTCTTATTCTTAGCCTTTTTTCGGCTGTTTGATTTTTTTTGTTTATTTTATACCGTCTATGTATATGTTTTCGTCGTCGTCTTTGACATAATCATTCATAAAATTCCGAGAGTTGTGGGGTGCAAAGGAAAAAGGCAGATCGCTGCATTGACATCGGCAGAGCGAGGGTTACTGGTAAGATTAATTGGTTCTTTGGGTGCTGGAGGTCAATATATTCTACCAATGTTAATTTTTCCTAAGGAAAATAGAAATGACCAACTGATGCACGGAGCTCCAGCTGGATCAATTTATGAAGTTCATCCTAGCGGTTGGGTTTAACAGAACAGTTTTACTCAGTTGTTTCAGCATTTTCTCGAATTTGTTAAACCAAGTAAAGAATCGCTAGTTCTTCTCGTACTGAATGGGCATTACAGCTATACACCCAATTTGGAAATTATTAGGTTGTCTAGAGAACATCATGAAGTTATCATTTCATTGCGCTTCACACGATTTATAAGCTTCAGCCCGTAGATAAAACATTCATAGGTGCTTTCAAAATCTGTTAGAGCGAAGAAATACGTGTATGGCTTAGAGACAATCAACGAGCTTTAACTATTTAGCCCTTTAGGCCTTTAATAGGAATTAATAGTAAAATATTTTCTGAAGCAGATTTCATTGCAGAAAAAGATAAAGCAGCAAAGAACTGCGGTTCTTTAGAGAACTATAGTGAACCCAATGATGCCCCACCAAAATCTTCGAAAGGTCTTTCAAACTGGGAAGTAGCAAAGAAAAATAACTTTTTTGAAGTTATACTTCTATACGCGCGCTCCACGTTGGAAATTTGTATGGGAGTGAATCTGTGAGATCATTTCATATGTAAGATAATGAGTAAGAGAGAGACAGAAGATATATTTTCTCTCTCTTCTTCTCTCGAATATAAAAATGTTTCTTTTGTATATATAATTTAATATTATATATATTGTATAAAGATATATATACATATAATATTATATATATAGTAAAATATTTATTAATATTATTATTTATGTGATATGTTTTGTATTATTTATTAAATGTTCATAATTATATTAGTCTTTTTTATTTCAAAATAATAATCTCAATAAATCACTGTATGATCGAGAACTGTCAATTTTGAAATACGTTTGTGTCATGTCCTCGGTAGTATAGTAGTCAGTATCCCCGCCTGTCACGCAGGAGACCGGGGTTCGATTCCCAGTCGGGGAGGACTTTTTTATTAATATTATTACATGGTAAATGTATAATGGTAAAACATATATGCATCAGTAGAAAAGTTATGTATATTATTGTCATTTTTAAATACTTATGAATATTGCATTTTAATTTGTATTGTATTATTATATTAATAACAAAATAAACAATGAATTTTACTGCAGTAAAAAGTGAGTGTGTGTAAAAAAATTTTTGCATTCAACTCCTTTCATACATATGTATATGAAAATAAAAATATACATTTTCATCAAAATATTGATTCAATCCTTCATTTACTTATTACAGGTCAAAAGTTGTTTATTAAATGTTAGTAAGTTGTTATTAATTCTGTTTCTCTTTCTGCTATGTCTTACCTATAACATTACATATGTAATGATTGTGCAGATTGACTCCCAAATAAATTTGTAACGGCGAATGCGTGTATAGAAGTGTAACTCCCACCGGCAGTCCCACTGGACTGCCACACCCGTTTTTTATTATTCAATCGATTCTGTTGCCAAGACTGTTGTATCACCAAAATCGACAACAGACATGAAGTCGCAACTGGGATGCAGCAAAAAAATGTATGCTCCTAGCTGTTTAAGAAAATATGTAGCAAAAACTGATAAGT
The DNA here is from genome assembly GCF_040954645.1 of Diabrotica undecimpunctata. Lineage (NCBI taxonomy): Eukaryota > Metazoa > Arthropoda > Insecta > Coleoptera > Chrysomelidae > Diabrotica > Diabrotica undecimpunctata. The sequence goes on along the minus strand of NC_092808.1, from coordinate 4,000,120 downwards.
TTGTTTCTCCATTTTGCATATCTCCTTTACCGTCTATTAAAAATAAAACAGCCACCCAAGTCGGAAAGCTTGCTAAATCAAAAATTGTAACGTTACTCGAGATCTCATTTGAAAAAGCAGCTGCAAAAGCTGCACAAAAAGGAACAGCAAAAAGGAAGATCTTTGCTACTTCTGAATTAGCAAAAAAAAGTCAGGAAAAAAAGAAAAAACCTGTAAGCGATTTAGAAGATGAAGATTTTGTACCAGCTGACGAAGACGATGATTTAGACGAAATAGGTAACACTCCAGAAAACAACGACACAGATTGCATGTTTTGTGTAATGGTCGATTTTCAGAAGAAAAAAGAGGAGAGCTGTGGATTTGTTATCTTCATGCGTGTGCAAATTATAGGCACATGAACAATGTTCTGACGCAGAACAGGACAATTATATTTGTAATTTTTGCAAATAATTGTTATAAAATGTGTATTTTTGCCAATAAATGAAATTTTGCCCATATTAGGACCATTTCCACTAAATATATTTTTTTGATAGATTTGTATATATACAATCTATTCTAGCATCATTCATGGCTTGTATGAAGGATCGTTTTAACTGAATCGAACGCTTTGTGAAAATCAATGAATGCCAAGTAGAGGGGGCATTGTATTCGTAGGTCTTTCTATTAATGTTCTTATAGCCTGTAGTTGATAAATGTTGCTAAACCCTTTTCGAAACTGCTTGATCTACTAGTTAATATGCGTACGAGCAATGAATATAAAGGACTTAAAAGTTCAATGCCAAACGAAGAAATATAAAACGAAGAAAAATAAACACGATAGCAGCGAAAACACACAAGTTGTAAATGATAAAGAGGAATAATCCACCTCACCTCAGAATAGTATTTTCAAAAGGACCTTACGCTAGTCATAATCCATCATGTGTGGTTATGATCATCATTACCGACGAATAAGTAAGGCTATGACTTCATTTTTACTATCCCACTTGCCCCCAAGAGTTCACATTAATGAAATATATTTATTAAGATTAACAGTACCACATGTGCCTATTATGTAACGAAACAAATGGTCCGTGTTATTAAAATTAGGTCATTCTTGCAATAAAGCCGATATAAATCAATTTTTCATCCAGTTTTTAACACTAATACCAAATTAAATTCAGAGGTCAAGTACTAACTAACATTCCGCTTTTTTTTTCGAAGATTATCTCATGCTACAGACAATCTGTGAAATATTTAGAAGAATGTTCTGTTTTGTTTCAGCACCAATTTTTTTTTATAGGAATATTGAATGTCGCTTGATTTGTAACACACTATTGTATACAAATTGTCTGTCGAGAGATACGTCCGCAGCTGCTCTTTTATTTTCCGAATTCTTAGCCGCTTAAGTGCCGTAATCTGAGTTTAACTAATGTAGAAACTATAAATAGGATCAGTGATTTACTAAAAAAAACCTCTCCTTTTAGAATCGTTTAATTCCACGATGTTATTTTAATTGTCTGGTAATAATTATTGGATTATAACAAATTTGCAAAAACCAAAGCATCGATTAAATAAAATAGATCCAGACAATTTTGGTGGCTTGCCTTTCTTAACCTTCATGGAACGGACCTCAAAATATTACACAAAAGGCAGGCCGGGGTCTGAACGGACCCCATTCTTAAATGGGTGAACTATGCTTATACGAAAAAAAACTGTACCAATAACACATTATTTTTATAGTATTGAACATTTATTGACGATACAGCCATTCTTGCAGAAAATTTACAAGATCTCCAAACATTACTAAATCTAGTCAGTGAAGCAAGTTATCGGAGAGGCCTAAAAATCAACATTTCAAAGACAAAGTGAATGGCAGTTGGAAATATCAATATAGATCAAGGTCTGATTTCTCTTAATGGAGAGGAGATTGAAAGGGTAAATCATTTCAAATACCTTGGCAGCTGGTTAAATGTAAATTATGACTGATGAAGAGATAATAACCAGGATCGAAATATCACGTAAGGCTTTTATGACCTGGAAACCAGTTTTATGCAACAGAAACCTGTCGATGAATATTCGTAAGAAGGTCCTAAAATGTTATGTGTGGTCCATCATATTGTATGGTTGTGAGACATGGACGTTAAAAACCACAATGCTAAACAAGTTAGAAGCATTCGAATTGTGGTGCTATAGACGAATCCTTAAGATATCGTGGGTTTCGCACACTTCCAATGAAGATGTTCTTCAAATGATCAATTCAGAACGTCTGCTCATAAACACCATAAAGAGGAGAAAAACAGAATACTTCGGCCATATAATTAGAGGACCTAAATACCATCTACTTCGTCTTATAATACAAGGAAAAGTGGAAGGAAAGAGATGGATTGGTCGAAAAAAACTTTCATGGCTGCGTAATATTAGACAATGGTGTGGTTCCACAGTAGAAGAATTATTTCGCGCAGCAGCCGACAGAGAAAGGTTTCGGGAAATTGTAAACATGATGACGGCCAACGTCTGAATACGGACACGGCACCCAAAGAAGAAGAAGAACATTTATTAGACTAAAGCATACACATTACTACAAAATACATTCTACTGCTGACGATAACAGACTAAATAATAACTACATATTATGTGCACAATGTACACAAACTATTTCTGGTTTTTTGCGTGTTCTAGACATACAAATTTGTTACCTTTTACAAATATTTTACTAGTTTTTCTGTCTTTGCCCCTACAACACACATAAGGAGCTTTTTTACAAAACTGCATAAATCCACTTTTCAAAAATTTTCAAAAAGAGACGTAAAAAGCTTCAGCTGTTGTACTAAAATTTTAGAAATTTCAGAGAACATAATCATCTGAGGTTAGATTTAGAGAAATAAAACGTTAATTAACATTATTTTTATTGATTTGCATTAACAAAATATAGCCATGTGTCTGTTGGAGATATCGCGTTTTGTAAAAAATTACAAGTAGTACAAAAAATTTAGATGTGAACATTTTTTGGCTCATCCTCCAAGCAATCACACTCTCCATCATGGTAGTTGTGGGTTTCTGGATCTTTATCACTAGTAACTTTGTGTTGAAGAGCATTAAAGTATTCTGATCCAGTTCATTCCAAATTTGGACAAGACGTTGTTCCAGTTCCTGCAGAGTGTTTGGTTGATTAGGAAAATTCTATAGACGTCTACCAAGCAATTCCCAAACATTCTCTATAGGAGATCGGCACTGGGCATTCCATAACGTCGATTCCAACTTCCTCTAGATAATTTTGCACTATATTTGCAACGTGCAGTAGTACATTATCGTGCATTAGAACACAATTTTTGCCAATATAAGGAGCAAATGGCAAAACGTGGTCTTGAAGACCGTCAACGATATGTCGGTGAGCGTTGATGGTAAAGTTATTCAACACCACCAAGTCTGTACGACCCCTTAAAGAAACGCCACCCCGGACCATAACCGACCCTCCCCCGAATAACGTCGTTCCTCGCATGTTTCACTGTGCATACCGTTCGTTCTGACGTCGGTACACGCGAATACGCCTATCACAATTGTAAGGATCTGCTCTTATCTGTAAACTGTATTCCAATCAGCCTCCAACCAATGGATATGATTTCGTGCAAATTCTAAACGCGCTCTGGGATGAGCTACGGTCAAGGCTAGCCCTCTGACAGGTATACGATTTACCGAATTACCTTCCTTGAGACGTTGGAAAACAGTTTCGCAGCTGATTCCAACATTATGAACATCTTCAAGTTGGGATTGTAAGCTTTTGGTAGTTACAAATCGTTGTCTTAGGGTGCGAAGTCGTAAAAAACGGTCTGGAACTGACGTTGTTACACGATGTCGACCTTGTCCTGGACGCCTAGAGTGACTACCGGTCTCTCTGTACAGTTTCATCATTCGTGAGACCCAAATGTCTGTAACTCCAACCTTCTTCGTGCAAAACCACTATCTGAGCACACTCTTCATTAGTCAAATTTCTCGATTCACGTTGCATTTTGATTAAAACAATAGCAAAATGTTACTACCAAACAGCAATAGTTCACACAACGACTGAAAAATGACACTAACCTCTTATCGACCTCAGCTTTACAGCACCTTTGTTTTGTGTTCCTTAGAAACCGGTTGAAACAAAAAAACAATACAAGTAACCTGATAGTGGATCCTTAGCTTTCATTGGTTCTTATCCTTCGCCTTGGACCAAATTGCAGTAATCTTTTTTGTTTGGAGAAGTATTTGCTTTTGTGTTTACCTCATTATGGAAATGTCTTGTCCCCTGGACCTGATATTTACTTTTGTTGTATGTGCGTGTGTGTGCAACTAAACGGCAAATGTATGATGTCACATATGCTATACTAAATTTCGGAAAACTACAAAGGTAATTTTCTACCAAGCATATTCAGATGGCGCCTACAGTTATAGAATAAAAAAAAAACGTTTTGTCGAATGGGGCCTGTGATATATTTTAAGTTTCGTGTATCTCTTCTTTTTAATTTGCAGAGAAATTGTATTTTTATAAGTAGAAAAGATATATTTTACGGTTAACAATAAAAAATTACAAAGTTTATGTTTTACTTTCATATGAGAATGGAGTGTGACAGGCTTCAACCATCCGCTGTAGGGTTAATTAATATAATATAATTTATCTCGTTATATACTATCTTACTATGTATTTACTATCTTATGATTTCCACGGATGTATTCTTCTCGGATAAAGTTTATAGAATACATTTTTTTATGGAAACGTTCTTCTCTCTATAAGAGAGTAGTTCCGTAAGTTCGTTTATAACATCTAGTCCGAAAACATCATGGTGGCAAAAGAGGTCTAATAAATGAGTGTCTATTAACACAAACCGAAATTTTTCGAATCACAAGAGGTGATTTGGAAGTGCTCATAGTTTATGAAAATAAACTTTTTTACAATCTATATCCAAATAAAAAATATTAAAATAATAAAATTAACAAACATTGAAACACCTCTGCAAGAAGCAATTATCAACAAAATACATGCATTTTTTAATCTAAACCAGTGGATAGTAAGAATCATTTAACTTTGATTTTATTACGTGGCTCGTTATCAAATGAGGAATGGAGCAAAAATTGCCGCTTATGAAACGAAACTAAAACATTTTGGATATGATAATGATTTTATTACCAATTAGTACTCATATATGTACAGATATCGCTGTACAAATAATCTTCAGTTTGTTTTTGTTTAGACTGTGCCAAGATATACGGTTTCGCCTTGTAATAAAAACGCCCGTTAAATACCCATATAATCGGCGATATTACACGGAACTGCGAAAATACCGACTAAATTTATATTCAGTGATTTATTTGGATTGTCAATATATTATATCAGAGGAATCTATTATGTAGATCAGTGTTTCTTTCAATTTTTGGATTCCATGTTCTACTTAACGTGCCGTATCAATCACTTGGATGTTGGCAAAATACAAGGAAAATATCATAGAATGGACCGTATACCGGTCCATTCTCTGATATTCTTTCTATCACGAGGCTTGTTTTCGACCAATACCTCTGCATCCTTCGATTTTACCCATCATAATTTGTCAAATCATAGACAACAATCTGAGCTAACTAACATACAAGGAGACGAAGGTCCAGAAATAACGGAAGAAGAAGTAATGTACGCACTAAAAAGAATGAAAAATGGTAAAGCCCCAGGTCCAGATGAAATACCAACGGAAATCCTTAAACTAATAGAAAAAGACTCGATTCACATTTTAGTTAAACTTTTCAATAGCATTTATACATCAGGAAAAATACCACAAGAATGGCTTTTATCCACCTTTGTTACTATACCAAAAAAGATAAATGCCAAACAATGCAGTGATTACCGTACAATCAGTCTGATGAGCCATGTACTGAAAATATTTCTGAAAATTATACACTCTAGAGTACACAGAAAACTGGAAATGGACATCAATAATACCCAGTTTGGATTCCGAAATGGACTTGGAACAAGAGAGGCGTTGTTTGCACTGAACGTTATGTCTCAAAGATGTCTTGACATAAATCAAGATGTATTCATGTGTTTCATAGATTACAACAAGGCCTTTGATAAAGTGCGGCATGATCACCTAATCAGACTCCTGACAGAAAAGAATTTAGATAAACGAGACATCCGACTAATAGCAAATATGTACTACAATCAGAAAGCAGTAGTGAGAGTAGAGAATAATACTACTGAAGAAATTGAAATAAAGCGAGGTGTGAGAAAAGGGTGTATACTGTCACCAACCCTGTTTAATCTCTATTCCGAAGACGTAATGAATAGAACACTCTCTGAGCAATCCGTAGGTATTACAATAAATGGTGTTAGATTAAACAATCTGAGATTTGCCGACGACACCGTTCTGATCGCAGAAACACGTGAAGAGCTACAGACATTGGTGAATAAGATAGCAGACTGCAGCGAAGAATATGGACTTCTTTGAACATAAAGAAAACTAAATTTATGGTAATATCGAAATCAACACAAAATGTCCAAAATTTATATTTACACAATGAAATTATCGATCGAGTTAGCAAATACAAATATTTAGGCACTTTTATAAATGAATACAACGATAGCTCAGCAGAAATCAAAATAAGAATAGAAAAAGCCAGATCCATATTCACTAAAATGAAGAGAGTGTTCTGCGGAAGAGATTTGAGCTTTGAAATGAAACTTCGCCTGATGAGATGTTACGTACTTTCTGTGCTGTTCTACGGAATGGAGTCATAGACGTTGAAAAAGATTGATACCAAAAAATTAGAGGCATTTGAACTGTGGATGTATCGCAGAATCCTGAGAATATCATGGATCGAGAGAGTCACAAATGTCGAGGTCTTGAGAAGAATGAATAAAGAAAAGGAAGTCATATTTACGATCAAAAAACGAAAACTGCAATACTTACACTGGGACACATTACAAGAGGCGAAAGATATGAACTGCTTCGAATAATTATGCAAGGGAAAATAGCAGGAAAAAGGTCCATAGGAAGAAGACGAAACTCCTGGCTAAAGAATCTACGGGAATGGTATAGCTGTAGCAACAACGAATTGTTTCGGTCAGCAGTTTCGAAAATACGTATAGCCCTGATGATCGCCAACCTTCGGAACGAAGATGGCACTTGAAGAAGAAGAAGAATTTGTCAAAAAAAATGTGCCGTGCCAAAAATCTCATTTTTCCTACCCAACGGATAATTTTCGCGTTTTCCTCGTACTCGAATAATTCACTGCATATCTCTGAACTTTCTTGCCGTGCTATAATTGCACTTGTCAAAATTGGGCAATGTTTTTATCTCCTTCTTTTAAATTTCCCATCTTTAAGTAAACTTCATTATCGTATTATCTTAAAAATGCATTATATAAATACCGCTCAAAATGCCAGTACCAACAGACATATTAAGCAATGAGGAGATATTTTATTTTTTTTATTTATCATATGGGAAATGGTCTTGAAATTGTCGTTTTTGTATAGTTAGTGCCACACCTGATTCCTCTCCTAAGTATATTATTTGCAATAAAAATTTACGGCTGCCTTCTATGGCACGGGTGCGTCATTCAGTGGGTACGTTTTCATTAGTAATAACTAATTTCTTCAATATTTGTTGAATTTACGACATATACATACATCTTATTAAATTATTTTGTTTAATTACCAGTTATACTTAGTTTGGAAATGTATGATAGCATAGCTTTTATTTTAATGGCTACAAGTTATATTTTGAATAAACCACTGAACAGTTTAAGAAGAACCTGCACATAACCTCCTGGAACTATTTAAAAAAAAACACCATCGCCTCCTCCAGAACCTTTGCCGCCTCATTTACAAATCGTTTCTTCAAATCCAATTCAATCTAGGATCCCATTCCTTGAAGAGGCTTTCTTCATCTTGTTTTGGTGCCGATGGCTATCGCAGTGTGTAGGCGTTCATGCTGGTTGGGTTATCCGTACGTGTCCTTCTGCTCTTCTTGGTGACGTTATGGTTGCTATCCATTCTTCTCTCCCCTGGACGTAGTATGTTGCCTCAGACAGAGACCAACCGGTGGGGCTGTTTATTTGGTCTGACTATCGAAGTGGCGATATTAGTGGTCATATGTAGTATTTTATGGCGCGAGTTTCCTATTCTTTTCGAGTTTAAGAGTAAGTTAAGCGGTGCTGCGAATGGCGTAACCATAATTAACATTTACATCTTTTTACGATTAGCACAAGATACAGAAGAAATCCAGTTGATGGCCGCTAACTCCCGATGAAGAGAAGTTACATAAAGAAGAAAAAGAACGACTGCTATTAATTTTTTTAAGAAAAGTCTTCCTTTGAATATTTTATAGGAACTCTCTGTTTGTTAAAACTGCCTGTTATCTTTTAGCTATGCTACAAACCGGTGATCATATCAACCGTTAATCTACTGTGCCAGTCCAAGTCGGTGAGTCTTCAAATCCAAGCTCCTCAGTACTCCGCGCAGCATGGACTGGCTTGTTAAAGTTCTCACTGTTCGGCTATAAGACTCCTACAACACTCCTAGTGCTGACGATCCTACAAGCGGGTCGTTAGCACATTAAGGCAGCTTCGGCAGAACGTGGTATACCAGGGTCAAATAAAAGATTTATCGGGCAGTACAAAATTCGAGGAGAATGTCGATCAGCAAGTAGTATTTCTTCTGACTCTGTTCAAACACTCAAAGCAAATACAACCTATTGATCCCGGTCACCCAAGCCCGCATTCTCTTCCCCAGAGTACTCCGGGCCATAGGGCCCTGCCCGTTGCCGACGAGCTCTAGTTCCGGGGAGCAAGACCTCAGGGTCCACATCTCAGCAGAAAATAGCACAGAACTGGGACTGTCTGTAATTAAGCCTATGCTTCTACTGCCTCTATAACCTCAGTCCCTGGTTGGCTCTCGAGAACAGTGACATTGACTTCCACCACCTTAATGTGAAGGCGAAAACCCTGAGTCTTCAGAAAGTTTTAGCGTCCATCTTCACATCAGACGTAGGGATCACTCATCCTTTTAAATCTTACTAGCTGATTCAATACAACAGAGTTATTCTTGAACATTCGAAACATTCATTTTATCGTGGTCACTTTTTTATAAAATAAGAACAATGTTTTCAACTTATATTGTATAAAGAAATAATTATTCCAATGAAGAAATTTTCAAACGGAAGAAACATCTGAAAGTTTTTGGACAGGAACTCGATCAAAAACTCTTCTGGAAGATTAAGTGCCAAAACCTTTTCTCTACATTAAATAATTATAGCTTTATGACTGGTAACTTAAAACCACCCTTCAATCAAAATATATAATAATTTTTTGTTACTTTCATATTTTTTATAGATTGTTTTGTGGAATTATTTTTGGATAATTTTAAGTCACGTCATCTCTCGTCTTTCTCTCGACTCCTAGAAACATTAAACTTCCATTTCAATATCCGTGTGTCGTATTCCCAAATTTATACGCATATACCCCTCGTAATATTCGTGCCAATCGGTAAATTTATATTATTTCTGCAAACAATGCCCATAAACGATTTGAATGGTTTTGTTTGAGTTCATGGACAATTGCTACGCTTATGGTTTTAGCCACAAACTCTGCCAATGAACTCGCAATACTGACCAAGAATGACTTCTCGCGGTGTGAGGACTTCGGGACAAACAAGAACAAAAAAGTAATAGTGTGCAATTCCCACACACGCTGCTCGATTCCGTACGATTTTAAAACCCAGGACGACTTACGGACGAAGATTCTCAACTTTTTGGATTCGTTAAGGCCGTTTCGCGATTACCGAAACGAATTTATTTTAGCTTCAGGGGATTCGGGACCGTTAAAAAAATATAATTGGTGGTTTTTCATGGTTATGGTAGTATGTAGATGTATTTTTTATATTATGCATGTTAGTTGAACAAGGTTAGAATGAAAATTTGATGGCAGTGGAAGGTTACGAACACCAGTGAGGAAAACAATGGCAAACAAATATATACTTTGGCATACTTTGCTATGAGCCCGATATTTAAATCACTAGACGTGTTACCTTTAACATTTTGACAAGCTGATCTAATTTCTTTTATCAAGGTTATGCTTTCTGCCAAGGACAACTTTGATGATTCTAATGGAGTACTTAATAGTTTTTTAAAGCAAACTAAAACTTGATGTAATGAATGAAAGTTGTTGGTGAAGAAAATTCGTTTTCAAAAATTTGGTTAGCATCCAGCAGAGATTGGGAACTTTCATACGTTAAAGCTTCAAATTATATTTTTAAATCTACGAAATAGTCTGAATAGAAAGAATGGGCTTCCAACCATCTTCCTTATCGTGTTAGAATCGGTTCTGGTGACAGTGGAATATTTAAAAGCATTTCTTTCTAAAGTTGAATTCATATGGGAGATTTGAGAAATACTTTTTTTATGCTTGATATCAGGGAGTTTTTACAATAGGAAACTTGCTTCTCATTTTTTCCGCAACTCTGATCATTCCATGTGCTAAGCAAGTAACGTATATTAAGTTGGTATAAAATAATTTTAAATTTTGTAGTGCCTTGACCATATTTATATGGTGCAGCATCGGATAAAAAAGCAATAATTTATGGCTAGAAACAGCTGCAGGAAGAAAAAGAATTGATAATTGTTTTTGTACAAAACTTGATATTGCTGCAGTTCTGATATTTTCTAATTGCTTGAATGAAATGAAATAGGATTTTGGTAAAATCCGATTGCTTAAAACACCAATCACTAAATGAGCGATATATCTTCCTGACTGTGGTTTCAAAACTACGACGAGCTTTGGATGATTTGGATGGACGGTGGATAATGCTTTTGAACTGAGTTTTCTTTTTTCTTGAACACTTTGAAGCTTCCTCTGCTTGATATCTCTGGACAATCTTGAACATTTGAAAGGTAGTTCTGTGAAAGTGTCTATTTTTATGCCGTACTCCGTAAATATTTTTCTTGTATCATTTTTCCTGTAATATTCCACATTGACTTTACAGACGACTCTTTATAGTCTTCGCCATTGCCTTTTTTCATGTTAAAGGCATAATCCTCGACAATTTTGGCTAGTTCCGTTATGGTAGTACCGTTCGTGTCATAAAAATCTGGTACAACTCTTATAACCAAAAATCGTGTTTTTCAAGTTGTGTAAATTGATGTTGTCACATATGACATTCTAATTTCTGGGGCAACGTTGCCAGTTCAACGAAAATATTGTATCAAATCAGCTAAAAGGAGGGGCTGTGCGACAGACACATTATAAAATTACAGTAGATGCATTCCAATGTCCCCTGTGCCAATACCCTACGTTTAAAGATCCTTTAAACATTTTGGGCATTTCTCTCTGGTTATTAAATTTATTAGACACGGTTGTTTGTTGTTAACGATAATAATAATACCTAACCTAACATTTTTGAACGTTTTTTTTTATTTAGATTTAGTGCAATTCTGTTATCTGTGATGGCAAAAACGAACTGATTCACGAATCATTGTGTCCAGTCTGAACACAGGTTTACATTGGGAAAAAAAGGTGTACCAGTTTTATATGACGGGAACTGTACATCTTTCAAGCGTAGTTTCTCACCCGTAGGAACTCCGAAAATTGGGTCCAAATAGAGCTTCTGCATTTTTTATAAATATTCAAAATCCCCAGATATTGGCATAAAATATGCAATATATACATTTTACATATTTGTCTAAGTCTAGTAATCGCCTTTTAATCATTACAATTTTTTGCCCAAAATGAACTTTATACAAAGTAAAACAAAACAAGAAACATCCCTTCGATTTGAAGAACAAAAATAGATTAAATAAAAATATGTTTTTAAAACCATTTATTCAAATCCTCAAATTGAGACCAATTGATTATATCCAATTAATTGGATTACTTACTTTTCTCTCGAGGTAGGTTAGGATTCAAGATTCTCTATTAGTTTGCTACTCACAAACGTCCAATAAACAATGTGGATGATCTGTATAGATTTTGATCTAAATGATGATCTAAATACTTTGTAAATACTTTCTAAATACTTTGCTCGAAGACAATTGTCTTAATATTACTTTTACAAAAATATTATAATCATTTTGGTAGATACCCGTCCCTCTTTTCTACGTTCATAGGCGACTCTTGAAAATTGGAGCTATGCTAAGTCGGGCTAAGATGTAAAAGAGACTTCCCAACTGAATAGCAAGTGTTGCTTATTTTCTTAATCTTGCTTCACGTAATTGTTCATAGAAACTTGCTATTATTCATTTCCAAATCGAGTATAAATCTATTTATATAAGTAAACAACGTAAAAAAACGAGTCCGATACTTTTCATAAAACTATTGATATTCCATACGAATCCTAGAAATTTTCCTCGTCGCCGAGTATTGTCGGGACTTGACCCAAGAACAAATTCTCTTGGGGAGAAGTAAATAAATCTCGATAACTTTGAACATCAATCTTAGTTAGCGATGAAGAAAGAAAACATATAATATTTTGTGACATTATTGTAGTGTAACATTAATGGATCCTTCAAAGTATTTTTGATTGATCAGTCATTTCACAATTTGCAGAAAAACATTTCTGGTTTTGACAGTGTGGTCAACTGTACGGATGCGGGGAGATACACTGAGAAAAATAGCAATTGTTCGGGTAAAATTGAAAAGGACGATAAAATTGAATATATTGAAAAAATTAAACTGAATTTTATGTAAAACTAGCTGACACGCTGAACTTCGAATCGCCTTAAAATTAAATAATGTATCAACGTTCAATAAGCTCCTCTCCCGAGTCTGTTAAGTAACAAATCCTTGGGTAATGAAGTGAATCCGGTCGAGGTGCCAATAGCGATTTTACCATTTCCAATATCTAACAATTGCTTTGAAAACACAATTGAACTTTTAAATATTGCACAAAATAAAATAAAAGACAGACCAAATGACAGACCAAACAATTGAATTAGCATACTGCGGGTCTGTTAATATTGGTGAAATTTGGGATTTGATTTTATTATATTTTATTTTATTGTATTCTATGTTATTCTGTTTCATTCCATTTTATTCTATATCGTTCTATTTTATTCGACTTTATTTCATTTTATTCAAATTAATTTTATTTTAACTTAATTCAATTTTTTTATTTTATTCTATTTTATTCTATTTTATTTTATTTTATTTTATTTTCCTTTATTTTACTATATTTTATTCTATTTTATTCTATTTTATTCTATTTTATTTTATTTTATTTTATTTTCCTTTATTTTACTATATTTTATTCTATTTTATTTTAATTTTATTTTATTTTGTTTTATTTTATTTTACTGTATTTCAATTTAATTTATTTTATTTTAATTGTATTTTATCTTGTTTTATTTTATTTCGCTCTATTTTGTTATACTCTACTTTTTATTGTAATTAATTTTATTCTATTTTATTTATTTTATTTTGTTTTATTTTATTTTACTCTATTTCATTCTAATTTAGTTTATTTTTTTATTTTAATTGTATTTTATTTTGTTTTATTTTATTTTACTCTATTTTATTCTACTCTATTCCATTTTATTGTTATTTATTTCGTTTTATTCTATTTTATTTTCGAATATTTTATTTTATTTTTAAATTTTATTAATTTTATTTTGTTTTATTTTCTCTTTATTATTCTATTTTAGTCTACTGTATTCCATTTTATTATATTTTACTTTATTTTATTTTATTTCCATGTATTTTATTCTATATTCTATATTCTACACTCAGATGTAAAAAAACGCAACGGAGAAAATTTTGGTCAAAGTATTTCAGTTTTTTTTATTTTTAGCCTCATTTTGATGATTTTTTTAGCACACTGTGTAAAAATTTGTAAATTTTTATTTAGTATAGTGAGTTTTTTAATAAAAAATTGTATTTGACCTATTATACTGGGTTAATCGATAGGTGGTTTTTTATCCTAACTTTGAAACATCGTGTGGAATAATTCCGTTAGCGGTTTTTTGTAAAACTTTCTTTTTCGGTTACAACCATGTCTTCTAAGTATTATGTTCTTTGTTTTATGTGAAAATATGGATTGGTTCATTTTTAGGAGCGAAATGACTTTGCCACCCACAATTTACGACTTTTCATATTATTATCATTATCTTTTGTATTAATTTGTAATAGGGAATGTCATATCGACATCCCAGAATCCTGTATTTAAATAATGATTAAAATCTTGTCTGAATGAAATAAAATGTCTTGGTTTTAATGAACAATGATAATAACAAAACAACTTAAATGTAACTTAACCTAAGTACGCAAATAACAAAGAAAAACTATTTAAAAATAACTTAATACTTTGTATGGCCTCCACTAGCCTCTATAACTGCCTGTACACGTCGGCTCATGCTGCCTATGAGGTTGCGAATATCATCTTGCTGGATGCTTCGCCATTCCTATTCTAGAGCCAAGCGAAGTTCGTTAATTGAGGCTGGTGCGAGTTCGCGACCTCTAATATTTCTACCAAGCATATCCCAAACGTGCTCTATTGGGTTTAGATCTGGCGAACACGCTGGCCAGTTCATTTTATTAATACCATCTTCCTCTAAATATTGCATGACACATATTGCAGAGTGCGGTCAGGAAGATCACATGAGGAATGAAGATATAAGGAGGACAAATACTGTATATTCCAGTGTAGACAGAATTGAAACGATACAACTAGTGTGGTATGGTCACGTGAAGCGAATTAATGAAGAAAGATGGACAAAGAAAGCTTTAAATTGCATACCACAACAAAAAATAAGAAGAAAATGTACGGCACATAATGAGAGATAGAGTTATCAAACAAGACGCATGGATGGACAGAAAACGATGGCAGTCGAAATGCGAGAAGCGGCAGAGGCTGTAGGAACCTTGCTTGTATATATTTTGTATTAAAAACAAGAATAGAGTATCACATTCATTCGCGACTCAAAACGGGTGGATTTTGCGTTTTTTTTTTAAATGTTTTATTCGATAGTATAATAAAATTCTTCACGAGTATCCAGTTAAAAGTTGATAGTGATCGAATCAAAATTGTTGGAGTTATAGAGCACGTTGCTATAGGAGCTTGGAATAGACGATACTGTGTGAGTATAAAAAGAAGTGGAACAGCAGGCGGTACTGTAGTCTAGCGCGAAGCTTCTTTCTATGTTTTCTGTATTTTTAAAATTTAAATAATATATTTAAAATGGAATAAAGTAATTTTATTATTTATTTATTTTTTATATTTTAAACAAATTCAATTAATTGTTATGTTTGCTCCTAACGCCATCTGTTAACATATTAATAAAGCATACGTTGTTTACTTCTGACATACCTGTCAAATTCAGACCGAATATTAACTTAATTATAAAATATAAATAAATGTCATTTGATAGTAAATTTAATTTTTATACAAACTAAATATGTTTAAAAATAATAATTGTATTTATATAAAAATATTTTAAAATGAGAAATATTAAAATTTAAACTGAGGATTCAATGTGGTTATTAAACGGACAACATTTATGACTTCTAGATTTTATGAAAAACAGCTTTTTACAGCATTTTACTACAGAAAAAAAGTAAAACAACGCCAGAATGAAGCTTTACTTTCAATAAATTAGATAACTAAGTTGGTGGTGCCATCTATAAAGAATAAGCGAGTTTAGACAGGTCAAACGGATAGGGCAAACGAGGATGGAAAAAAGGAAGAAGAAAGAAAGATCAAGGCAGATATGGGACGAAGCTGAAGGGGAAATACTGCAAGAGAGAGAGTAGAGTAGACTATTTATTTAACCACATAAAAGATACAAATATTGTTTGTAGCAAGTCAAAAAGTACATAGTATTTAAAAAGGAATATAAAACGTAAATTAAATATATACAAACAAGAACACATATTAAACAGAAAAACATTTATGGCAAAGTTACGGTAAGCAGTTTAGTGGATGTTCTGCAATGAGTCATATATTCTTCTGAGCAGTGACAACAAGGTTTTAGAAGATATTTTTTTATAACGTTATCGAAACTATTACAGCTTAGCTGTTTTTGGTAAAATATTGTAATAGTTATAATTAAGACAATTTTTTTCTAAAAGACTTAATCTACAGCGATTTGTTCGTAGGTAGTGACAGTTTCGCGTATTGTGAACATAGACATCAGACTGCTTTATTAAATGGGCACGTTTTCTGTGAATTTCGGTTAAAACTTGAAATATTAACCGAATAGGTAGCGGCATAATTTCAAATTTGATAAAGAAAAGTCGGCAGTGTTCTAGATAACTAACCCCTGCTAAAATTCTGACACCTTTTTTTGCATTCTAAAAATTTGAAGTGCACTTGTTGAATTGCCCCATATGATTACACCATAGTTTAGGTGAAAGTGGAATAAAGAAACTATGTCATTTTTACTGTTTCAAAGTTGACAACCCTTGCTATTTGGCGAATAACAAATAATGAACTTGATAGCCTTTTCTTAACTTGTGAGATATGAGCCGACCAGTTGAGTCGATTATCTATGGTTATTCCCAATAGTTTAGCAGTCTCTTTGTTTTCTGGATCATTGTATAAATTACTTGCAGATATAACCAAATTTTGCGTTTTATCAGAGTTAAGTTTTAGTTTGTTTGCAGCAAACCATGTGCTAGATTTAGTAGAAACTCCTTCATAAGACATTATTAAATCATCATTATTTTTTCCTGATATAACATATGTCGTATCATCTGCGAATTGTATGGATTTCTATGGAGATATGACTTTAGTTAAATCATTGACATAAATAATAAACAAAAGGGGTCCTAAAACCGACCTATAATTTCTATAATTAAAGATGATATCGATATTAATATGGGGAAGAGATGTAATTATATTCTCTGCAATTGTAGTAAAAAATTGATTTATTTCGTCTGGAGGTAAATCAGGTTGTACCAAACTGGATCTTGTGTTGTTAATTTCGAAATTTACTATTTTTCAGCAGTCTCTAGGTTTATTATTGGAATTAGTACTACAAGTACAGTAAGCTGTACTGTAACTGTAGATATTTTACAGAAAAATTTGTCATAATGTTGTCAATGCAACTACTGGACTGGGATGTGATTCTAGTATAGTCGTTTATAGTTACTTTTAGACCAAAAGATGTTAATAGATTTTGAATATCAAAAAAAGGGTTAGATTCAATTTTAAAATTTATATTAAAATCACCAAGTTTGTCTGCTTTATCAGTCTGTCTGCTTTACTAAGCAAGGACGTTATGACATTCTTAAAATTCACCAAAAACAAGCCAAAGTCACCCTTACCCGATCTGTATACAGTTAAAATATTGGTTCTTATGAAGGTACAATAATTACACAAAACTCAGAACTTTGCTCTACATTATATTCATATAGATTAAGAGAAGAATACACAAGATTTTCTTTTACATAAATTGCAACTCCGCCTTGTTTCTTTTTTAACATACAAAAAAAATTAGCTAATGAAAAGCCGGAGATGCTAATTACGTCACATAATTTTTGATCTGCAAGAAAACCATTGATCAGATCGACTTTATTTGAAATACACTGCAAATTAACATGAACCATGCTTACCGTACCTTGTCGAATTAGTTTATTTTGATAAAAGTTTGTAGAAGCTCCTAGGTTTCTTCCTCCGTCTTCTTTATGTGCTGAAAATTTCTTTTGAAGTTAAATCTCCTAACGACAGCTCCTTTGGGCCAAATATTAGGACTGAAGACTTCGTTAATTTTATCAAATGGTAGGTGCAACATAGTCCGAAGCCAAAAAAACAACTAACTTGTATAACTTTCGAACGCAATTTTTTATAAACTGCTGAAAAAAATACTAAATTAAGCTACCAGTGGGATGAAAAAAACTCTACCTTTAAAATGATGTACCACTTGAACCCCCATCCCATTTACAATTAAAAGGCCAACATTTGCGCTTACTACGGAGTTAAAACTTGAAGACTAACAATATTTACTGAAAGCCTTTCCGCTTTCTTTAATGTGACAACAAAATTGAGCAATCTTTCTGATTTTTTATGCAGACAATGTTAAATTGTCACCCTGTATAATATAAGCCATTTCTATAAAAATAGTTAATATTATTACACACTTATACAAGGAAAAAAAACATACTTACAACAACTTATTGCAATGCAAGAAATAGATTCAAATACTCTGTTTTGTTTGACCAACTGATGATAAACCTCGAACGTTTCATTGTAAAAGTGATCACGTATTAGAGAGCCATTTAAACCGACAACTCGCAAGCTCCTATAACCTAAAGGAATTTCTTACGCTGCGCAAAACATACACATTTAATGAAAAAGGGTAACGATAATTCATTGTTTTGCGGAGCTTTTACCTTTTAATGGCGTTAAAAGTTTATTAGAGCGAATTATGAAATATTTTACAAAGTACGCGTCCATAGAGGACTGGCTTTTGCATACAAACTCTTGGAAAATTAAGGCGTGTGTTAGTGAATAAAAATTATGTTCATTTTTCAACAGTTATGTTGTATCTACATATAAAATTCTCGTAAATACAGCTCTAACAATGGCTTAAAAATAACTAGAATTTGGATCACCACTAAATAAACTTTGGATACCAAAGCAGCCATTTTATTAAAGTATAAATATTGTTTGGTCTTTTATTTGCCTAATTTTTCATAGTATAAGCCAAAATTTTTTATTTGAGGTGTCTAATTTAAAAATTCATTTTTAAGCGACTAACTTACCGAACGCATAGTCCTCACGCAATACAACATCAGACATCCCGAAGCTTTCATAATAATTAATAATTTTGAAGCATGTGAAGCCAATTTTGCCGCGGAAATTGATTTCCCACTAAATCCTCTTTTTAAAAATCATTTCATGTTATCTCGAAGAAAAATTTTTAATTTTTAATAAATGGGAACTGGTAAGTGCACTACGAAGACCTTATTACATAACATTAAAACGACGATGTCGGTGGTAGCTGTACAGCTACATTTCTCAACGTTGAGAACATTAAATTTTTCACGTCACAGGTAAATTGCGAGAACTTGGCCATCTTTGAAATCAAAGGAAATAAGGGCTGGACTGGCTCAAGAATTACTTTCAATTGATCTTTAACTTTAATTAATATATTTATAAAAATAGCTCAAAAAAAAACGTATTGTAGACTGCTCACTAAATATTCGTGTGGAAGTGGCGAAAAGAAGGAAAATACGGACATATACCAGGTTAGGATGAAAAGTTCTAAGATTTGATTCGCCATAAATGAAACAAAAAACGGAATAGACTGTAGAAAAA
Source organism: Diabrotica undecimpunctata (assembly GCF_040954645.1). Lineage (NCBI taxonomy): Eukaryota > Metazoa > Arthropoda > Insecta > Coleoptera > Chrysomelidae > Diabrotica > Diabrotica undecimpunctata. Next base: position 3,980,874 of record NC_092808.1, on the reverse strand, counting down.
TAGGGTGACTCTAAGAGCACTTAACAATTTAGACATATAAAATATGTGTAAACATGTAAATGAACATGAAGACGATTATGGTATTGGTATTGAATAGAAGACGGCCTCAATAGACCTGTTCCCGTTGCAAATCCAATTCCTAGCTCATATTCCTAGCTCTTTTAATTTTACTTTGATTTGTTGTATATATATATATATATATATATATATATATATATATATATATATATATACAGTATCTTTTGAACGGTTATTGTTATAATAGTGAAATTTGGAGGGAGGTACTAAACAGACGTAGGCTTCTCAACTAGCGTAGGTACAGCGCCACTGTGACAGATCATTTTAAATGGTACCTTATTGCAAGTGATACCTCGTTTGAAAGGTATTGAAAATACCTATTTAGTCATAATAATTTTGTTTAAGTTTAAGCTTATTTTGATGAATAAATTAAATAAATACTAAAATTGTAGCTTCTCATTTAATTAATAAATACTTAACAACCAGTTCTTATAGTAAGTGTTCAAAATGTGCTCCATCTACTTCCTGACAGTAATGCCTATCCTATTGCTAAACTCTTGCCGTACTCGTTTAAATGTGTTGGGGGAAATTGTCCTACATTCTTCAACAATTCGTTGTTTCACAATGTCAATATTGTCGAGTGTTGTAGCGTAAACTTTAACAGAAAAAAGATCTAATGGTGTGAGGTCCGGTGACCGAGCTGGCCATTTTATCGTACCTCGTCGTCCAATCCATCTACCACGATATTCCTCATCTGGTCAACGTCTTACTGCACCATAATGGTGTGCAGAAGTTGCCGAATTCATCTGGATTATCCTCCTGAATTTCAAGTATTAGCGGTTCAATTGCATTTTGTAACATCTTCAGATACTTCACCGGTTAAGTTAGTATTGGGAAAAACAGGCTTTTTATGTGGTTTCCCAAAATACCTACCCAAACATTTATTTTTTTTGGGAATTGAAAACAAATTGTGTTTACGTAATCGGGCTGTTGGTTAATTTTATTAGGCATATTTTCACAGAATTATAGTCTTCGGTCGGGGTCATTATCTCAAAGTTGGTGCTCAATTTTTAATTTGTATGGATAAAATTTGTTTTCAGCCAACACTTGATGTACTTCTTTTGACTGATTCCATAGATAGATGCAACTTGGGCTGTAGAAGAAGTAGGGTTCACTATCATTTCTGAAATTATGTCAATTTTTTTGTCATCACTAATTGTTGGCCGACCAGTTCGTTTGACATCTTAAACACTACCTGTTTGTTTAAACTTCCGAAGAAGCTTTCTCAAATAAACTCTCGATGTAGGGCGATCAGGCTACCTCTCATTAAAAAGAAGTTCCGCTGCAAGGAAATTATTTCCACATTTACCAATTATTAACACAGCTGCTACGTTGTATGCTACAGTACGTAAACTAAATATTAACTAAGAACAACTAACTAAAAACAACTTGACTAAACTTGAATTGACTAAACTAAGCAGAAGCAGAAACTAAATATTGAGCAATAAACGCTTTTGCAAACTAAAAACAACTAGAGAATTGACAAACGTCAACTTTTTTGACAAATAACCAAAGGCGGACCTTAGAATTTTTATTAATTAAATGCCAAACTAGAATTTTAGTATTTATGTAATTTATTCGTCAAAATCATCTTAAATCCAATCAAAAATAGTATGATTGAATAGGTATATTAAAATAATTGTAGTTTCGCATTTAATTAATAAATATTCTAACGTTCGCCTCTGGTTAATTGTCAAAAAGTTGACGTTGACGTAAAAACAATTATAAAATTGAAAAACGTCAACTTTTTGACAAGTAACCAGAGGCGAAGGTTTTAATATTTATTATTTAAATGCGAAACTACAATTTTAGTATTTATTTAATTTATTCGTCAAAATGAGCTTAAACTCAAATAAAATTAGTATGGTTGAATAGGTATTTTCAATACCTTTCAAACTAGGTATGACTTGCCATAAGGTCCTATTTATAATTATCTGTCACAGTGACGCTGTAACGTCATCTGTCACTATTACGTCATTTGTTATGACTAGCTAAAAAGCTTACGTCTGTTTATTACCTCTCTCCAAATTTCACTATTATAACAATAACCGTTCAAAACATACGAGGAGTTGAACGGACTTTTGACTAGCACTGTATATATACAATAGAGCAAATCCAATAGTTTATGTATTTATAAATTTTTTCAACTTTTTTCCTTTTTTTTTCAGGTAAGATTCGTTTCTACAATTAGTAAGTAAACCATTGAAAATAATATAAAATTATATAAATTTTTTAGTCTCTTAATATCATAATTATTGTAATACCATAACTATTCTGTCCGAATCTGATAACAATAATAGGTTTGGAGAACAACAGTGGATTTGGGTAAAAATGGGATCCACAGAAAACCATCTAGTGATTATTAATTACAGGACTAAATAAACTACTAAAGTAAAACTTCATATGGAGTAATATTTTTTAGATTATTTATTATATTAGAAGAAATGTCAAAATTAATAAGAAAATAGTTCTGACGGTGCTGATTGTGCCTTTGGAAATTTTTCAAAATTGCTCTGATTCTAATCCTCCACGGAAGATATTTTTTTCACAGCCATAAAGATGACACATATAGTTCCTATTTTGAAAAAGGACGACAGTCAATTTTCCAAAAACTATCGCCCTATATGTGGTTTGATAAGATCTTGTAATATGCTATGCTTGAGATGGGAGATCACTTCTCTCATACCTTGAGGTGGATGAATTACTTTTTCTTCTTAGGGTGCCTGTCTGTTCCGAACGTTGGCGATCAGTCTGGCTATGATGACTTCGTTGGTTTCTATACGAAATAGCTGCGTTGAGGTCTTTCTATACCATGCTCTCAGGTGTTAGCAAGCCAGGATATTCTTCTTCATCCCGGTGCCCTTTTTCCTTCAATTTTACCTTGCAAAATGCATTGAAGTAGCTCATCTCTGCCTTGATTTCTCATTATATGTCTCAAGTACTGCAGCTTACGGCCCTTCACGATGTTGACCAAATCCGCGGTTGTGTTCATCCACCGCAGTACTTCTTCATTGGTAACTTTGTCTGTCCATGGTATTTTTGAAATTATGAAATAAATGAATTACGGTTAGCGGAATTTGAAGGGGATTGTTAAAGTACAATTTCATCTCACTGTGATTTAAAGTCTACGTACCAAACATATCCAACTCCGACAAAAAATCTCGTAATAAGTGTCGATTTTAACCCTAAAATTGAAACTAAGATTGTACTGAGGAAACATCAATAGGACAATTCGGGGCAGATCAAATCAATAAAAGAGGAGACATTCTAGTTGGTTTTCTTCTTAAGAACAATCTATTCTAGATGAACAACTTCTTGGACAAGAAACAACAAATACGATATATATGCCAAACTGCAGGCAACAAAAAAAAACATAAACCTTCAATCAACTACATAATTAGTAACCAAATGGAAACCATACACGGCCGTCTTAAATAGATTTTATACAGACAGTGACCATCAAATGGTACGACCTCATATTAAAATATGTTTAAGTAGTTAAAACTACTCAAAAAAAGTTTAAGATAGAGATTTTTCCAATAAGCAACTTACGCAAACGATTCGAGAAAGCAAAAAAATTACTGTAAAAAAAAAACAACGAAAAAACATAGCAACAAAACCACAATCTTAGTGAAAACAAATAAAATAGAGAAAACCTGTGAATAAAATAAACCCAAATAAACCCAAAAAATAAGCAAATATCCGAGACAACATAATATGGTAAAATTGTAACAAACTATGAACGCTAACAAAAACTTGAAATTGGTTTGAAGGAAACTAAAAATTTGAACAAAATCAGATAATTGATTTAAAAAATAAACAATCCTAAATAGTCAGGATCAGAAATTATTATTAAGAACAATGGAAGATTTCTGTCAAAAACTGTACAAAAGTAGAAGAAACTTAGAAGCACTTAAGCTTTTTGGAGCTGGAAAACCTGACCTGAAATGTTTTTATGCCTAATATTTTCATTTAACTGCTAGAAACCTCCAAGGATGCTGTTATAAGCTCCGATTATAATACTAAAGGATGAATATATATATATATATATATATATATATATATATATATATATATATATATATATATATATATATCGGTTTAGAACGTCTTTCGACGTTGTCCGATACCTAAACACCATCTCTTCCTATCTTCGCAGTCGTTTGTTGTTAAATTTCTTTCGCTCATGGACTTGTTTACGCCGTGTTGCCATTCTAATCTGGGTCTTCCTCTTTTCCGTCGACCTATCGGTTGCCATTCTATTACTTTTTTGGGGAGTCTTGATGCTGGCATCCGTTGAACATGCCCACCACCTTAATTGTTTCTTCTCTATATCTTGAGTTATATTTCCTTCTATTCCCATACGTTGTTTTATTACATCATTTCTGATTCGGTCTCGTCTGGAAATACCTAAAGATCTTCTCATTGCATCCATCTCTACTGCTTCTATTCGCTTTTTGTTCTTTTCACTGATTCTCCATGTTTCAGCGCCATAAAGAAGAGTAGTTTTAATCATGGTCTCATATATATTAAATTTCCTTCCTTTCGTTATCTCTTTACTCCACAGTATACTATTGAGACATCCTAAGACTTTCTTTGCTTGAGTGATTCGTTTTTCTATTTCCCGTGTATCAGTTCCTGTATTGTCAAAGGCAACACCCAAGTAGTCATAGCTCTGACAGCAGGAAATATGTTGTCCGTTTTCGAGGTCTATGTTATCTGACTTGTTTCCAATACAAAGATATTTGGTTTTTGTTGTATTGACATTCATTCCCCAGTCGTTATATTCTTCTATCAGTTTTCTTAGCATGTACTGCATGTCTTCCCTGTCGGTCGCTAGCACTACCTGGTCATCAGCAAACTGGAGTGTATATATACATTCATTGCTAAGCTCTATACCCATCCTATGTACCTTTCTTTTCCATCTTTCCAATGCCGCTGCAGCATATATCTTGAATAAGGTTGGTGAGATACAGCATCCCTGTCGCAAGCCTTTTGTAACCAGGAATTCTTCCGTTAGATATTTTCCTGTTTTTATCTGTGCCTTAGAGTCTCTATATAGTTCTTGTACAGCATTTATCAATGTGTGGTTGATGTTGGATCTTTTCAACGTTGTCCACAGTTTTGTTAAGGGGATGTTGTCATATGCTTTTTGCAGGTCTACAAAAGTAATATGAGTTTCTAGATTCTTAGCCGATCTTTTTTCTATTATTTGTTTAAGACAAAATACGTTATCGGTGCACGATCTTCCTGCACGGAACCCGCTTTGTTCTTCCTCTTCATTGTGCTTATATTCTTCCTCGATCATATTTCTCAAAATTCGTCCATACAGTCTGCTCAGGGTGCTGGTTACCGATATGCTTCTATAATTATTACAATTTCTTTTGTCCCCCTTTTTGTGTATTGAGGACATGTATGCCGTTCTCCATTGTTCTGGTACTGGGTGTCCATTTAGACACTGATTGATCACATAAGTTAATATTTCAAATAGTTTATGAGTTCCATTCTTAAGCATTTCAGCATAGATTCCCTCAGGTCCAGCGGATTTACCATTCTTTAGGGTCATTACAGCCTTCCTTACTGTTTCGATGTATACCCTCGCTTCCTCTCCTTGTATATGTACTGACTGTGTTGGGGAGTTCGCTAGGTATTCTTGTCTTGTCTCTGTCAGCAAGCTTTCATAGTGATCTTTCCATTGTCTTGGTTTTATGGTGTGTATGTGTGCTTTGTCTTTTCCTGTATTTTTTACTGATTGTATAAAATTCCATACCTCTGTACATTGCTTCCCTCCGATGAAACGTCAACCAAAAATAATAAGGATATAGCATAAAGGTTTGTTACACATTTAACACTCAGATGAATAACCAGATGATAAGGAATGGGAAATTCCTATTGTGCTAATAACTCCTAAAGATGTAATGATCAATATCAAAGAAAATATCAACCCTAGAAGACTTCCTGGAAATAGACTTGAATCTGTTACAAATAGATAGTACATTTTGATTTTTTTGGTAACATTCATCTCCCCCAATGATTTCAAGTCTGTATTTACAGTAAAACCTCCCTTAACCGAAACATCGTTTAACCGAAACGGCTGACAGTTTCAATAATTTCGTCAATAAAAAGTAAATTTTTATCGCAAAACATAAACAACTTTATTAATTTTACTCACTGATTGATGACTATGTGTGTTGGGAAATCAAAAAAACCAAGAGCTTTAAAAGATATTTCCGAAAAAGCACTTCCAGTTTTTTATAGAAGCCAAAAAATGGATGTCAAGCACTTTATTTTCAGAATGGTTTGAAAATAAATTCGTACCAAGTGTAAAATCCTTTTTAAGATCAAAAAACCTTGCCATCAAAGCATTGTTGCTTGTTGACAATGAGCCAACTCACCTTCAAAATCTACAAAATGGTGATAATTATCAGATTTTTGCCACCGAATGTCACGAGCTTAATTCAGCCGTTAGACCAGGGAGTAATAGAGACATTCAAGAGACATTATAGGGGAGCATTCTTAAGACATCTGTTATAACAGGAGATGAATGAATCCAAAAGTGTTCCCGAAATTCTCAAATATTTAACAATGAAACATGTTGTTTATTGGTGTACTGAGTCGTGGGCCAAAATCAAATCTTCAACTTTGAAAAAATGCTGGAACAAAATTTTTGATGGGATTTTGATTTACGATCCTGAAGAAGAAAATGGTAAAGAAACGACAGAAGAAATTAAACCTTTAATAAAAAATTTGACGGAATGTGACGAAATTAACCAAGAAGAGATACGTGAGTGGTTAGCAGCCGATGACTCAGAAAGTGAATTCATCGACTAGGACATCATTGATATGGTTTTTCATCCAGACAACCTGAGCATATCAAACGACGAAGATGACGACCCAACAGACAACAGGCAGCACGAGACCGCCGACGATATTTTCAATGCCTTAGAATTTAGAATTTTATACAGTAGGCCTAATTAGTTAGGGACACGACTAGGTTCTTAATTTTTGTTGTTATTGTATACAGTTTTGTTCTTTTCAGATTGCTTTACCTTTTGTCGAACAATCGATTCGGGCAAACTCATGACGTTTTGCAAATGAACGATGGAGAGATATGGCTGCAAAATATCATAGTATTTTTTAATACCAACACCTTGACCAAGAAAAATATAAAAAACAATGTTATTTTTAACCGAAATTCTTGTTATCCGAAACGGCCTCCCCCCCCCCAATTATTGGTTAACGGAGGTTTTACTGTATATTATTCTCCTGTTGTATGATGACATTGATGACGTAAACGTGAACGAAGTTGAAATTGATCTAAATAAAACTCATTGTTTGTATGTTTTATAGAAACGCATTCATCCCGAAAAAAATCTCTATAAATTGTAAACTTTGATTTATATATTAGTTCCCTATGCTAAATAAAATGTAAGTTTCCTGGTATTCAATGCAATATTTGAAAATAAAATTAGTCGCTTCCATCTATCGGAAATAATAAAAGAACTAATTCCGCCTCTGAAAATATTTACTTGGCATTTCCAGTTTTCAATCAATGTTATATATTATAAAAAAGAAAACAATTTCTTCGTTGCACACAGAGATGCAACATACGCCGATGCATATCGTGATATATATCTTTTACGTTTTGATTACAAAAATGTGGCTGATTACAATCCGCATAAGACAGCCCCATAAAACGCTGCATTTTTGCACAGGGCAATTTTTCAAGAGGTAAAAAGAATTTCACAGCAGTGGCGTGCACAAAAACGCTAAAAGAAAAAAAAAGAAAGTACACATAGAACAGTATGTTTAAAAAACCTAGTTAGAGGGGACTCTGAAATTGACATTTAATTTTAAATTTTGCAGTAACCATATTTTGCACGCTTTATATGGAGAAACAAATTGTTCCAGATATTAAAGATTCTATTTGGCAAGAAGTTCACGCTGGACCTTGCAGTAGTTTGTTTCTTCTTTAATTTGTATCGATGGCCTCTTAATCTTTCGTCTTGACTCAAAGTGAATATGGTGTTTAGGTTCCCAAAATTATGTTTTAAAATACGGAAGGGTATAATTAGGTCATCTCGAAGACGTCGCTGTTCGAATGTCGTAAGATGAGCCATGGATAGTCTATCTTCATAGTTAGGTCTTTCAAATAATGGAAACATTACTGGACACAATGAGCGGAAGATCACTAGTGTAGACACAAAAAAGTAGCGGCCCAAGTACTGATCCTTGTGGAACTTCACTCTTGACTGGCTTATCTAGTGAGTGGTCTTTCTCAACACGATCCCTGAAGTATCTGTCGGATAGAAAATCTTGAATCCAAATGTTTTTTTTTGCGGATACCATAGAAGAAGAAAAACTTTTTGCGGATACCATAGTGATCCAATTTAGATAGTAATCGACGTTTTGGAACACGATCGAGAGCTTTGGAGAAGTCTAAGTAGACTACATCGACAGGGTTCCGATTTTTTAAAGATAATGGCGAATCATTTACACAATGAAGTAAGTTTGTGATCGTTAAACGACCTTTGATAAAGCCATGCTGTTAGTAAGGAATGACATTTTCTTGAAGAAGAAACTCAGACATAGCTTCCGAAATAATCGATTCCATGACCTTGCTGACAATAGGAACCAAGCTGATTGGACGTAAATTATTGCAATCAAGTTTATTTCCTTTCTTGAATATAGGAGTAACCCAAGCCAATTTCCAGGACGAGGAAGAGAACCTTGATTAAAAGAAGCATTCATTATGAGAGATATAGGGATGTCTACAGATTCTGCACATTGTTTAAGGAAAAATGAGGGGAGTCCGTCTAATCCAGGTGATGAATTATTTCGTAGTTTCCTTAAATGATGGTTAATTTCATCCGGTGTGAAAGATCTATTGTCAAGAGTTTTACACAAACGTAGGCACATTATTTGGGGAATGGTATCGTTAGGTTCATCTGTAAAAACCTGAGAAAAGAATAACGATAAACATTCCGAAGATTTGTTATTCGAAGAACATAAAGACCCGTCAGCTTTTTGAAGTAATGGTATGAAGACTTTAGAAGATAAAGATGTGCGAATGTGCCGATAAACTTTTTTACTATTACCACTTGCAATGATAGATTCTTCAAATTCTGTTCTTAACTTTAGCAAAGGTTGTTTGACTCTGTTAGAAAAATAATGGTGGGCGAGAAAATCATCAAGGGAACCAGTAAGTTTATATCTTCGCCAAAGCTTTCGCTTATGTTGAATTAAATGGGTAGCTGAGAGGTTAATCCAAGGTTTTAGTCGATTTCTATATAGCTGTCGTTCGGTTGTATGATCAGAAATTGTTGTAATAGCAGTATGAAGAAAAAATCCCACATTGACGATGGATTAGAGAGATTAAGAAAAATAGATTGCCAGTTTAACTGGGATAAAACTGAATTTACAATAAAGAAATCAGTAGTGGCATACGTTACGAAATTATTTTTGCAAGGCGGTGTTAAACTAAATTGAATGTGAGCAGTAATAAGCGAGTGGTCAGAAAGACCCACAGGAGAGGACACTTCAAGTGTAGAAATTAATTGATCATTTGTGAAAAATAAGTCTAAAATTCAAGGATTATCAGTTGTAATAAATTTCAGTTCATGATAAAGTTTTTAAACAAATTTTGGGAATTGATAGTATCAGTTTTGGAAATAATGGGTCAACTAATCTCTGGAAAATTGAAATCTCCAACAACAATGAGATTTTCAAGGGTCCTCAAGTTTGTCAATAAGCATATTGCTCTGAGTAAGTATCCGGAGGTCAGTATATGCAAACTATATTAAATATGAAAGAGTAATAAGTAAGTGGATAATTTCTATACCGGGTACGTATATTGTTTTATTACTGATGGAAAAAGTATTGGTAATTTCATTTGCTAAATAGATACATACTGCTCCCCCTCGACGAGTACCTCTATTTCTACGAAATATAGTAAAATTACTGTAGATCTATTTCGGGATAAAAGTTTACTTTTAACATGTTCCGATAGCTTCCAGCAAGCTTGGATTCGCGGTATACCTAATTCGCCTTCGAAGGAAAGTCTTCTGTTTTGGTTCAAAAATATGCACAAAATTTAAATGACAGATAAAAAGAACAATGACAAAAATTGTTATTTCAACATGTAAAAAATTAGAGAATGGAATTGTATTCATATATGGTTTTATTTGTATTGGAACTGAAATGGACGTATTTTCGACGTATGGCGAATTATGAATTTTAAAATATTAGGTAGAATTAAATATAAAAATATGTATGAATAGAAAGTGTTTAGTCTTAAATTCAGGAAAAAACGATGTTTTTTTTAACGATGGGGAATATAAAACAGCGATTAACAGAGTAAAGCTGTTGTCTTTCAAATTGGGGAAAAGTTTGAGAAAGTTAGTTTTTGAAAGTCTTTTGTTGAGGTATATCGAAAACCCGCAAATTATAAGGATGGATTTCTGAGGAATTGGGAATTCTACTAGTGTGTTTGAAGTACTAAAATATAATTGTGTGAATTAAAAAGTAATTTTGTTTTCGAAAGTGGTGAAAAAGTAGTAGTAGTGGCGGTTCCATGTGTGCTCATTAGCAGCAGTGCAGGAGTTAATAATAACAGTATTTGCAAGTACCAATAAATCATTCCTTCTAGAGAAGCTTAGGCTAGGAGTATTTAGTATCCGAAAGGAGATAGGAGTTTTGGTTAGACCGTGATATCGACATTCGTTTTTAGGAGCAGATCCAAGGAGGGAGTTCAACTAGCGAGTTGACAAGAGAGTATCCTGGTCAATTTTAGAATTGAAAGAAATTGAAAGTTAATCGGTTTATTAAAAATTTGAGAAATCAGATTTAGGGTAATGTGAGACCTAGGAATACCAAAACAGTAAACAATTTTAACAAAACCAACCCATAAAAAGGTTGAAGACAGAGTACGGATTCAGGAGGAATTGTCTGTACTCTTCTAAAACAAACAAGACCCTTAACGTTTGTGTACTTTGATACTAGATAATGGTTAAATGGCCATTGAGAAGAATGATGCGCATACCTTGGTTGGATAGAGTTCGAAACGATGACGTCCTTAAGAGAGCCGGCGTGGAAAGAGAACTCTTTGAATTAATTAAAAAACGCAAGATTTGTTACCTTGGACACATATTGAGAGGAGCAAAATATGAAATACCACAGTTAATCCTACAAGGGAAGATCGCAGGTAGGAGAGGAGCCGGCCGCAAACAATTATCCTGGTTAAGGAATATTAAAGAATGGACAGGAATACACAATACAGGCGAGCTGTGTTACGCCGCCAAGAACACAATTCTAGTAATGAGATAGTCGCCTACGCACTTTGGTGTATGGCATGTTAAGAAGAAGAATGGTTAAACATGTGCAACACCGAGAAAAAATGGATATTCTAGGTCATGGATATAGTGAAAGAGAAGGCAAATCATGAATAATAGAGAAATATGAATAACTGTGCTTTCGAAAGCCGTGAAGAGTATCAAGTGTTTCAAAAAAGAAAAACTAGATACCTTTTTAAATTCTTATAAATTGTACAGCTCTAGAGGTTTTTTTCCTCTAATATTCGTTTTGTTGTTATTAGTTTCATCGCGAATTTAATAAATGATTGATTGTCCCTGTACTTTCTTGTATCGTATTTATCTTCTATTATTCAATTTTAAGTGAACTAAATGCCAAGGATCTGTTTGTACATGATTTATTAATAATGTTAGTGATTCAATATATGTCAAGAGCCATCAGTCCATATAAATATTGTTGATACACGTATCTAAGATTTTATGCAATTGATTTATTTCGATACTTCCGCATTGCTGGCAGAAATACGAGTACTCTACAGATGATTCTGGTAAATTAAATGGAGAATTTTAGCAAATATGTTGTTTATTCCTTACAGGAATATTTAAGTCTTATATACAAGGATGATTCAAGTAACGTTACCTATCGCGACATAGAATAATTACCTACACGTCCCACGCCCTTACACTGTTTATTAGGTTTTGTGATAGAAAAATCTGACAATTAGTTTGTAATTGACAGTAATCAAAATTAATGTCTTATGTGATTTTGTAAACTATGGAAAAAACTGAGTTTGTACACATATATATTGATACCTACTATAATAGTCTCTGTATAGATTGATGTACTATGATTCAACAAATCAATGACGTTTTTTGATTATATGCAATGAATATATTGTGAAAGGAAACAGAAAACCTGTCTTTGACCCTATGAAAAGATCTATTTATCCTAGTCTCCAATTTGGAGTCTAGGTAGGATAAATCGTGAGCTTGTAACGTGTAAAAAAAACAATTGTTACCTTTTGTCTAATTTCCTAACACTCAGTATATAAGTTTAATTTCTGCAAATATTTCCTAAGCAAACATTTTATGATACGCTACTAAAATTTCCATAAAATTGTTATCACCCGGTAGAGCAGTGTCTTGCAAATTTTCTGTATATAAATCCGTTAAGAATTTATCTCTATATAAGTTGTGATGAGTTTGAAGAATATTTCAACAGCCTTGGTAACAGATTTCTTGCAGCAGCTAACTATAATTAAACCCTAAGGGAAGACAGCTCTTGGCAACAAGTATTGGCCTACTAATAGAAACAAAATGCCTGATCTGCTCGATTTCTATACCTTTGTCTGCAAAGTCATGTTTTGACTGATCCGACCATTAGCCTGTTCTAATAACAATAAACTCTGAAGCAGTTATAAGGAGACAATCAAATGTTTCTCAGTAATAACTATACTAACCAGGACCACTTTAGAACCTTTTTAATCTCCAGATTAAGGTTGTGGCTTTTAAAGAGTTTGACCATGTTGTTGAATGCACTCCTGGCCTTCTCTAGTATTCTAGTCTCCTAAATTTTACTTCTTGTGAGTGATCCCATTGTTCATTTACTATTGTTCCAAGATAGGTAAACTGTTTTACTCGGTCCACTGGTGTATTCTTGATAAGCAGTTGGACGTCTCTAATTTTATTTTTGCTGATGACCATAAATTTAGTTTTTGATATGTTTACTTGTATCAAATCTTTTACTTACTTCATTTACTTTGTTTATTAGTTGCTGTAAACTGTTTAAACTGTCCGAAAAAATAACGATGTCATCTGCATAGCGGATGTTGTTTAGGCGTTCTCCATTTAAAAGGATTCCATGTTCGCAATTTACCAAGGCTTCACTAAATATTTCCTCTGAATATAGGTTGAATAATATAGGTGAAAGTATACATCCTTGTCTAACGCCTCGTAGAATCTGGATCGCTTCCGTCGGTTGATCTTCAAGATTTGTTCTTATTGTGGCTGATTGGTTCCAATATAAATTTTGTATTATACACCGATCTTTTTAGTAGTCCACAAAGCAGGTGTAGATATCGCAAGTCATATCTCTGCATATTTTTAATAATACATGTAGACTAAACAGTGCATCTCTCGTACCTACACCTTTCATGAATCCAAACTGTGTGTCTTGTATTCTCTCTTCGCATAGCTTGTATATTCTGCGATGTATAATTTTAAGAAAAAGTTTTAGTGTATGGCTCATTAGACTTATAAGCCTATATTCTCCGCACATTTTCGCTCCCTGTTTCTTTGGTATCGCAATAAGTTCTGAAACTAGCCAATCATTTGGAATATTGCCTGTGTCGTAGATATTATTAAAGATTTTACATAGTGAAATGAGAATTTATTTAACTGTTGTGTCTTTATTCAATATATAATGTCTTTATTAATTCTAATTTAATGTTCTTATCTTAATTTATTAAAAAGCACTATAATTTATATTAATTTATTTAACCACTTAATAATACATAATTTATTTTATACGAATGCTACAATTAAAATCGCGGGCGCGGGTCTTCAAATATTAACTGACTCCTTCAATGAAAAATCCATTATTATATATGAAAACACAACTGGCCTAGAATTCAGGAGAATCCCTCTGATTTATACTAGAAGGTAAATCTGGGTCATCGTCTGACCGGTTTTCTTTCAGGTAAAATTTCTGCCAGCTGCTAGAATTACCTCGTACAATCTACAACATATTAGTGAATAAAAAACATATTTACAGGTTTTTAATATGACTCATATTTTTACGTAACAATAGTATTCTTAAAGATTCATCATCAAGAAGTTTAAGAAATTCAGACTGTACTCCATTTGGCCCTACAGCTCTCCCTTCTTTTAGTGATATTATGACTGCTCTTATTTCTGCTACTAGTATAGGTATTGGGGACTGGTTCCCTCTCATCAAAAAATAAAGTTCGTATGTAATTTTCCAGGTATTATCAATACTCTCTTTGTCCACGATTACCTCTCCGTTGTCATTAACAAGTTTAAATACTCTTCTGTTTTTACATTTGCATGTCATTTTTTTACCTTTTTATGCACGTTGAAGTCGTCGTATTTACTTTGTAGAATTTCGATTTCTTGGCATTTTTTCTCTAGTTCTTTCTGTTTGGCTTCTCTGATCTTTCTCTGTACATGTTGTTGTAATGTTTTATAAATAGAGTTATGGTTCTTGTTTTTCCTTTTTTCTTCAATCAGCTGCAGACTCTCTGTCGTCATCCATTTTTTATTCTTACCTTCGTCGTTCTTCATAAAATCGGCTTTAATGTCGTCTATCGTTTTATTAAAGGATTTTATCTTCTCTTCTGTGCTTTCCGTTATATTATCGATTTCCTTGAATTTTCTATTTATTGTTTTGCTGACTATTTCTTTTACTTCACTACATTTCAGTTTTCTCATGTCATGTTTTTTTACAGTTTTTCCGCATGTTTTCTTTAACTTGGTTCTATACACGCCCACTAAAGGATTGTGGTTAGATTAAATATCAGCACCTGGGTCGGTTTTAACACTGTTGAAATTTAACATAATGACGGTATTAGATTTTTGTTTTGATACAGATTTTTGATTTTTGTTTTGATGACAACCGCTTATAAGTATTTCGACTTCTTTAGGTCTCGTCAGAACGATATAGCCACTGCTCTGAACCAAAACAAAAATCTCTCCCGTCCTAGACAATAGTTATCAAAATAACTATATACGGACGTAACTACGCCATCTAAAAACAAAATAGAAATCAAATGATTTCTACCTAGCGAAACCGAATTCAAATTTACTTCGTTTGGAGTACCAGAAACTGAATTCACTACGAATTTTGACCAGGATGAACGGCATGTGGAATGCAATTTTAGATTCCCTTGCCGAGTAATTTATCTAGGTGTTTGTTTCGCCAGTTTTAGGAAACACAGTGGTAAAAATTTGAATTCGGTTTCGCTAGGTAGAAATCGTTTGATTTCTCTTTTTGTTTACTGTTGAAATTATTTCGATATCTTTTGTTAACAAGTATAGTCTATTTGGTTTCTTATAATATCGTCTTCTCCGTGATTCCTATCTACGTGATTTCCACGTATACAGCAGATACGTGGAATCGAAGATATACTGAACACCATACGTTTTTTCGTATGGTGTTCAGTATATCTTCAATTTTGCTAAATAAATCTTCCTTCACCTTGATTATTTCATCATCGGAAGGGGCATAAACAGCTATTATGATAATGTTGTGTCCATACATCTCAATATTTACTCTTCTCGCTTCTCCGGGACCAAAATGGCTGTTAGGCTCTGTTATTATTAGTCTACTTAAGAGATTATTTTATTAGAGACGCTAGTATTTTACTTTTTTTTACTCATTCACCGATGATCTCATTGTAATAATTTTTTTCGGTACCTTCTTCTTTAGAAAAACTCATAATAATGCATTCTGATTTTTTTTTTTTCAAAAAATGCTTATATTTATATAAATTTTACAAATCAAAAACTATTCCAAAACCGCATACAAACACAGTTTATCACAAACTGCATCGCTTAACTTTATTCTTTTAATTGGAACAGGTAATAGTTTCATAGTGAATAATTGGGTCCATTGAACAGTGGGTCACGGCTGATCTAATTTTATCAAGCAATCGAAGCGTTTCAGTTCCAAGAAATGTAGATGCTGTTCTGGCGCCTCATCGTTGTTACAGAAATATAATATCTCAAGTGTTTGAAATCAAAATATTTTAAAAAGTATTTAATTAATTACTTTTGAGGAAGACTTCAGGTAAAGTAAACTACTCGGCGAAGAGTGAAAGAATAAACAGCGGCTTAAAATAGAAACATCAATTTATTTATTGTGGTAATTTGTAATTGATTGTCCGAGATTGAAAGTGGAACGATCAGTAAAACGTTAAAGATTTGGCGAAATTTGCTAAATTAAAAGTATTTACTGATAAAAATTTTACATTTTGAATTATATTATGGAACACACCCTGGGTACATTTTGTTTCAAATACCTTTTAAAACCACGATAAAGTCCAACCATGGCTGGTGGTCTTTTTGCTCTTGCCAATATTAAATTTGATAAAGAGATCCCTTTTTCAGTAAAATAGTCTTTCAAAAAAATTTAATATTGATTCTCCTTTTTTGTCTGTTGAAGAAATTCTCACAAAGAGAAGTTACGACTTCATTTTGCTTATAAACAAGTACCAGTAGTATACTATAGTACAGTAGACTCCCTCTATAACGAGAACTGAAATGGCAGACTAATTACCTCGTTATAAGCGGATCTCGTTATATCCAACAACAATAATACTGTGCATATATATGAATATGTAGTTTTTTAAAACATTAACTTACTATAGTGAAGCCATTCGGAGCAAAATAAGATTCTAATAAATATTGTTTAATTGGCGTTTTTGAATTAAAAGTTGTTTACGTTTATTGCAAATGAAATACATTAAAACAAAAAAGAGTTGTTTACTTTTATTGTCAATGATATACGTGAAAACAAAAAATCTGTTTTCTGTAAATCTGTATAAAGCGTATTTTCAAGAATAACATAAACTACTGCTTCTGTAATTGGAACAAAACTGTCATTTTTGACTGCTTTAAATTGTCCAGTATTCTATCTATCATATTTTCTAAAGATGTGAAACAGTTTTATGCTTCTTCATTTGCGTTATGTCTTTGGATAAAGTTTCTGACAACCTTTAAAACATTTTGAACATCTTGTCTATTAGGACCTATATTAGGTGTGAATGGTCAACCCCCTACAATACAATGACACTTGTGAATCATAAATTGTAAATTTCCAACTAAGAATCATAAATTGTAAGAAGTTTATTGCGGGCGGCGCAGTTAAAAAGGGTATTTATTTATAGCTACGGCCAAAACGTAAAAAACACGTTTTTCAATCTTATTTTATCTCGTTATAACCAAATTTACCTAGCTATAGAGGGTTATAGTTCAATAGAAATTTCACGGGACATCTAATGTACCTCGTTATAAGCGAAACCTCGTAATAACCGTGCTCGTTATAGAGGGAGTATACTGTATATAATGTTTCGCAAATAAAATATTTTTTTTTCTTCTCTTGATTTTTCCTCTGTAAACATTCCTAAACAACCTCAAAAATTTACTGATTTATACGGTTGAGTTAAAACAATTTGTTTTAATTAAAACATTAAATTTCGATTTCCATGAAAACTGATTTTGTGGACTCAGATTGTTTTTCGCCCTGACTCCTCATTTAAAAACTGCGCCATTTTTTTTTGAAAAGTTATTCTCTTCACTGTTGTTTTGTGTCGATATTTCGTGTATTTCTCACCTCTATGAACAACTTTGCCCATAATATACCAGAACTGAGCAACGGTGCACTCGAGTAACAGTGTATCAGCGTTCTAAGTTTACTTCTTAGTAATTTAGTTCATAATGTCTGTGTTACGCCAGCCCCTTTGCTTTAAGTCGAACATCAGTCCGGCGTTCGATGACCAGTCTGGAAGACCGTGGAATGATTTGACCGTTCGCAGCGACAATTAACCAGCGCCCAGAGATTTCAAGAAGCCTAGTTAGTCTAATATATGTGTAGCATTCAGTAATTAAATGTTATAAATTAATTGTGTTTTTAGTGTTACTGTTTCTTCTTCTTCAAGTGCCGTCTCCATCAATGGAGGTTAGCGGTTATGGTGGCAAACGTTTGTCTATCTTCAGCTGTTCTTAAGAGTTCCTCAAATCCAAGTCCTGTCCAGTTTCTGATATTACGTAACCAGGACAATTTTTTTCTTCCAATTCCTCGCTTTCCTTCTATTTTGCCTTTTATTATCAACTGAGGGATGTAGTATTTCTCGTTGCGCAACAAATGCCCTAAATAACTGGTTTTTCTTCTTTTGACTGTTCTCAATAGTTCTTTTTCTAAATTGAGTCTCGCTAGTACTTCTTCATTTGTTTTTCGTGCTGTCCAAGGAATTTTTAAAATTCTACGGTACACCCACATTTCAAATGCCTCGATTCTATTCAGGCTCTTTATTTTTAAAGTCCATGTTTCGACTCCGTAGAGAAGAACAGACCAGATAAAACATTTTACAAGTTTTAATCTCAATTTAATATTTATATGTGTATCGCAGAATAGAACGCGCATCTTAAAGAAACTATCCCTAGCTTGAGCAATTCTCGCTTTAATTTCTTGTTCTGGGTCCAGCTTGCAATTAATCCAACAGCCAAGGTATTTGTATTGGTTTACCTGTTCTAAAATATTCCCATTTATTTTTATAGGTAAGGGGATATTCTGTTTTCTTTGGATCACCATTACTTTTGTTTTTTTTTCGTTGATCTTCATTCCAAACTCTCGACAAGCATCCTTAAGGTGGTCTATAACCCTCTGTAAGTTTGTGTCTGTATCAGCCAGTAGGACAGTGTCATCTGCATATCTTATGCTAGATATTGGTTCTCCATTAATTTTTATTCCTGTGGAAAGGTTTTCCAAGGCTTGCTTGAATAGTAGTTCCGAGTAAAGATTGAACAGCATAGGGGACAGTATGCATCCTTGCCTTACTCCTTTATTTATACTAATATTTCTAGATGTATGATCGTCGATCCTAATCTTGGCACTCTGCCTCCAATATAAGTTCTTAATTAGTCGGAGGTCTTTGCTATCCAAGTTGATGCTCTGCAAGGAATTTAACATTTTATTATGGTTTACGCGATCAAATGCCTTTTCAAAGTCTACAAAACATAGAAAGACATCCTTTTGTTGGTCGTAACACTTCTGCAGCAGTACTTGTAATGAAAACAAGGCCTCTCTGGTCCCCATTCCGGCTCTGAATCCAAATTGATCGTATCCAACTTCTTTTTCACACCTTTTGTATACACTATTGTGAAGTATTTTTAATAGAATTTTAAGCATTTGGCTCATAAGACTTATTAATCTAAAATCTGCGCATCGCCTGGAGTTAGCTTGTTTTGGAATGGGAATAAATATAGATTCTAACCATTCCTCTGGTATTTCCCCAGTATCGTAGATTGTATTAAACAAAATTACTAACAAATCAATGTTATTACTTTCGATCAATTTAAGTATTTCAGGATAAACTTCATCAGGTCCAGGGCTTTTATTGGTCTTTAATTGTTTAATGGCATATTCCACTTCGACTTTTAGAATTGGTGGGCTTTCAGTGACATTATTTATTGTCACATTGTTACTGTTAAAAGACTAAATAAATTACAGTAAGTGTTAGAAGACTGTAAATAATAATAAAATAACATCAAATAACCTCAATTTCTTTTCTCGTTGTCGTTGACCTCCTCTCTGCAAGTCGAAATTGACTTCTAGGGGTCCATTTAGACCACTGAGAATCTATGATCTGCATGGTACTAGTATGAGAAAAAAAAATAGAAAAGTGACCCAACGTCGTAGCTTAATAATCTATTTGAGCTGCCTAAGACATGAAGTCCCTTCGGTCCTAAAGAAACTATTGATTTTCTTATTCAAATCGTGCCTTTGCG
Source organism: Diabrotica undecimpunctata (assembly GCF_040954645.1). Taxonomy (NCBI): domain Eukaryota; kingdom Metazoa; phylum Arthropoda; class Insecta; order Coleoptera; family Chrysomelidae; genus Diabrotica; species Diabrotica undecimpunctata. Next base: position 3,960,961 of record NC_092808.1, on the reverse strand, counting down.
ACTTAAAGGATAAGTACTAACTTGGACTAAAAATATTTTATTACCTATATGTTGAAATAGCAATAAAACATTTCCAATCTTATACTGCATATTGATTATAAAGTAAGCTGCAACAAGAAAATAGCTCGAGAGTACATATACCAAGATTTTAGTACGCAACAATAACGATCAAACTCACATTTCGTTTTACATAAATCGGTCATAAAATCGAATTAATTTTAATTGCAGAAACACAAACTTTTTACATGTATATTATATTTGTCCTCAAGCTGTTTGGGGCTGTATTATAAATACCACACTATGTATAAACCTGGTTTATTTATAGGCTACAAATGCCATATGATTCGTTCTTGCAAATAGTCCGTTTTGAATAATGCATCTCAGTTAATTAAATATATCGTGTTTGTTCAATTTCATGCTTTCCGCATTTCATTCATCGATTGATTGGTCACAAAATGACTTTTAACCAACACAATAATTGGGAGCTCCACAATTCATGTTATTAAAATATTTTTATACGGTCGTAATACCTTCCGTTTAATCCCAAAATGCTAATAATCTAATTAACTCGCCTAGAATCTAGAATGGCGCTGATATTTTGGTCATTCGGCGACAGAACTAGTTAGGTAAACATTTTGGTGAATGTCAGTGTCAGTCTCATCGTAATTTGTTGAAAGTCACACTCGTTCAATCATATAAAGACATTTTTGGACCTATTCAAATACTTAACTATATTTTTTACTGTCCAAAATACTTTTTTTTTGTTCATATAATTTTTTTTTCATTTCCATTTTCAAGTCCACTGCGGAACGTAGGTCCCTTCCTCCTGTTATATCTTGCGCCGCTCTCATCCAGTTTTTATTCAGTTCATCGTGTAGGTGGTCGACTCAACTGACGCTTCTCTTGGCTTCCCTTGGTTTCCATTCCAATAACCTCCACGTCCATCGCCATCTGTCATTCTAGCTATATGTACCGCTCATCTCTATTTTAGTCTGGCAATCCTTTCAGTCACCTTAGTTCTTCTCCTGATCTCTTCGTTTTTTATTTTGTCTCGCAGAGATATTTCTAACATGGATGGCTTGATTCTTCTCCGTGTTACTTCCAGTACTTGTTAAAGTAAGTTTTTCTGCTTTGTACCGTATATCAACACTGGGAGGACGCATTTATCAAATACTCTTCTCTTCAGGCACGTGAGCAGCTAACAAAAGTAAGCTACCTACAATTTTTGACGTGACAACGTCTTAAATTAGGTTGTGGCTCGGAGTCATTTAAGAAAAAGTGTAACGCCCGCTCACGTCTGTTACAGTGAGTCGCCGAACGAGAGAGAGGCCCGCCGGACCGGCGAATGCCTTGCGTCTCTCTCCCACTCAAACATGATCGGTCCGCTGCGCGCGGCACTAGAGAATTAGGCGCGTTGAATCGCTAAAGTTGAAAATCGTTGAAAGTATCGTCAGCTGTGTCTGTAGTGAAAATGTGGAGTGCTTAGATTCGTCATTTACAACAACTACAACAATAAAGGTAAATAATTGTACACTAATATTTCATTATCGTAAACTATGATTGATTGATTAATTGTTAGATTGACACAAAAGTTGAGAAACTGAGTTTATAGGTTATGTCATACTATTGACAAATGTTGATAGTGTTAAGTAAATTATTAGTTTAAATCACTCTGCAATCAATCGTAATTCAGTCGATTGAGAAGAAACAGCGCGTATTGCTAGTCAAACATTTAAAATAACAAATTATAACTTCTAACCTGTCAAAACAGGGCGACCAAACAAACGAACTAAACCGACCAATCACCACGCGCGGAGTTAGAATTTAACTGTGTTTAGCAAGAATTTCAAATTCCCATTTTAGTAAATGTTTTAATTTTCAACTTTACCATTTACATTTACAAATTTTAATTAATTTCAAATTTATTTAGCAAAAATTTGAACCTTCGATCTGAATAAGTGTTTTGATTTTCAAATTGATTCTTTAAAATTAAAAATATTAAAATATATATAATGAAGTGAACGTCACAAAACATTATCTGTACTTATTATTATTTAATATGTAGGCAAATACATGTGACCATACTTGGTAGACACAATTGGAAATAGTAATTTTTTATAACTGAAAAAAATAAATATATAAAATACTGGTAGCAAACAATAACTTCAATGATCGATATCTCCGTAACTAATTGATATATCGAAAAAATTTTCAAATAAATTTTGTAGAAAATAATAAGATCAATAATATAATATAAAATAAATAATATATAAAATAATATATAAAAATATAATATATAAAATATAAATAATATATAAAATACCTAATAAATCGGTAATGCAATTCTTATTTTCATTCAATTCCTTGTTCCTATTGTGCAATTTAATAATATTCATATCAATAAATATTGTACCGAGAAAAAGACGTTGTCACGTAAAATCTTCGCCCGTAAAACCGACTTTACAGGCAACCGATTTTTTTGTAAACATATTAATATTCTATATTATTGTAATGCAAAAAGAAAACGTATATCAAATGGCTAGGTAGTAAACAACAAAGAAATAGTGTTAAGTATCTGAAGCTCCAAAGAAATTAGAAAAAGACTCGTAGCTCTCTAGATCTGACCATTGGTTTTCACCACTTCCATTTTTCATCACAAATAAATCGTTCCCAAGGCGAAGAACTCCATGGTTTTGTACAGAAATGAAGGAAAAATGTAAAGAAAAGAAAAAAGCTTACCTGAAATACATATCAACCAAAACACAAGAGGCATACCATAATTACAAGACAATTAAAAACGAAACTTTTATTTTGGTTTCTGGGTTAGTGAGTTTCTTAATATCAATTGTGTTTAAATTAGATCTTTTCTCGAGCCGTCTTACTCTCATGACCATTTTGCATAGCAACAGATTGTGATGGGTAGGAACATCGGCACCAGGGTACGTTTTTGATGATTTTATCATGTTTTTATGTCTTGTGGGTACTGCTATATAATCTATCTTATTCCTTATGATGTTGTCAGGTGAGTCAGCGGGGGATTTCCATATGTAAAGTCGACGTTTGGGGAGCTTGAAGAGTGTATTACTTAACAGCAAGTTATATTCCTGTCAGAAGCATATAAGTCTATCAGCTCTATCGTTTCTCTCTCCTAGGCCGAAGTTTCCCACGATCTCATTCACCTTGCCTCTGTCAACCTTTGTATTGAAATCTCCCATCACTATTGTTACTTCATGTTTTTTTGTCATTTTCATCAGGCTTCCCAGTTCTTCGTAGAATTCTTCGCTGGTTGCCTCATCTTTATCTGCCGTTGGCGCGTATACCTGTAATATGTTAATATTCACCGGTGTTGCTCGAATTTGTAAAAGCATTATTCTATCTAAATGGGGAGTGAAAGATTTTACTGCCGAATTAATATGTGGGGCAACTATTATTGCGGTGCCGTTTCTGTGATGTGTTGTGTTGTTTCCAGAATAATAAACTTTATATCCAAGTATATCGCATTGTCCACAGTTTTGCCAGTGTGTTTCAGTAATTCCCAATATATCAATTTTTAATCTTTTCATCTCTTTTACAATGTTATGAGTTTTGCCGCTCTCGTACATACCTCGTACATTCCAATCTTTAGGTGTTGAGGACTTACTTCCTTTTTTAGGCCGTAGGGATTTCGCTGGCTGACGACCTGGGAGGCCCTACTATTTGGTTGTGTGCATCCTTCCCTGCCGGGTCTGAGATCTGATCACCATGATCAGTAATGTTTTTGTTATCGTAGTGTATTGCCATGGAATGGCAATACACTAGGATATGGAAGTGAATATGGAACTGAAATACAATATGGAACTGAACAACACTAGACAATATGGAACTGAAAGTGAATTTTTCTAAACCCAATATAATATGCTAACAAATAGTAGCCAAGTAAAGACCCAAAGGGCGGAGAAAATATAGAAAGCATCTCTGAATGTGCTTACCAAGAACAGCTAATAGATAAAGATAACACAAATGCATTAAGCGCAGAAATTACCAAAAAAATTGTACCTACATTGGTCTTTGTAAGTCTACAAAACCACGTCGACAAAACTTTTCTTTTTGTCGTGGACTTTCCAGTGCAGTCTTGGGTCTAGATTAGATGATGTCCAAATACTGTGCTAACACTGCATATCATTTGGTATAACTGTAGTTATGGAAGTGTATGAAATTTAAACCAGAAATATGCGTGGTGTGAATATGTATCTCATAAAGATAAACACTTTCGTAAATATATGTTTTATATTTACATCTATAAATATGCTGTTACATACCCTGGCTGTATTTCTATACATTAAAAAAATCTTTAGCATAGTGTCCAGAGACAGAGCTCGTACTGCTTGATCTATGACTATCAGTAGAATGGGATCCTTTAACATGTTCACTTGATTCATCGTGGTCCCAATGCACTCTCTTATCAGTTAAACTCTGTCTTCGTTCTGACAATTTCACGTCCTTTTCCTTTTCGTGGCAGTCAAATATGTCCAACAGAAAATCAATGCTGATATCATAAGGCCCATTTTTTCCAGGAATTTCTACAACCACCGGCATGTACTTACTCCTTTGATGAACGAGAATTGCGTGGCGAATTTTTTCAGCTGCTTCTTTTTGGATGAGCAAAATACTGATGTCGCGTCTTTCTAGAAAGTTTAAAAATACATTTTCCAGTTCTATAAATTCTATTTGGTCGGTAAAAATGTAATAGTTTGGCTCGTCGTATTTGTTTAGTTGTCCTATGCCTCCTAACAGGAAGCCAACACAGGTATCTTCCTCCGCAATGATACCGATGAGTTCTATATTTTCTGGTGTATCATCGTTTGATTCAAATCTTGATATGGTGGTTATTTCACTTGGAATTTCGTTGAGGTCTTCTTCTTTGATGTCATAAAGACCGTAACTCATGGTAAATCTACAGAAAATTTTTATGTCAGTTTTTGACACTGTCAGATTGTTAGTAACCAAACACTATTATTATGACTTTGAAGCTAGTTTTTTGTGGCATTTCATGAATGTGAAAGCTATTATATATAAATATTTATTCTATCACTAGTAAGATATTAAAAAAGCTGTCAAACGCAGGAACTATAAACAAAAATGCAGTACAAATAATAGGATATGCTGACGATATAATCATAGTAGCAACAGATAAAAAGGTATTAAAGAAAACCTTTCAAGAAATAGAAAACGAAGCCAAACTGAGAGGACTGGAAATAAAATGAAAATAAAACAAAATGCATGACCTTATCAAGAAAAAGAAGACGCAAATGACAGAACTGACAATAGATGCACACAGTTTCAAGATGTTGAAACATTCACATATTTGGGAGTACTAGTCAACAGAAGAAATGAAAGTGTAGATATAAAAAGAAGAATTCAAGCGGAAAATGCAGCGTTTTATAGAAATAATAAAATGGTTAGAGATAAGAAGATAAGTCGAAACACAAAAATGAAAATCTACAAGACGACTATAAGATCAATAGTAGTATATGATGCAGAAACATTTACATTAAGTTTTTGAGAGGAATATTATCAGAAAAACACTGGGACCAAAGAGAGAAAACGAAGAGGATGCAAGACAATGGACGAGTCACGAGAATCACAATAATTATAATAATTACATAATGCTAAGAGAGAAGAGCAATTTGTTAAGAGCTATATCGGAAATAATATCACCAGGTAAAAGATCCAGATGCAGATCTATACTGAGATGGAGACAACAAGTGGAAGAAGACTTGAGGAATATGGAAATTAGAAATATAGAAAGGACAATCAAAGAGAGAGAAGAATGGAAAAAAGCAGTGGAAACAACGGTCACACTAGAAACTGTAAAGCCAAACCCAGAATGGGATGATCTCCCACACAAAAAGGATTCTAAGTGAGGGGCGCCATTTTGTAACACTACCGTGCTACAATGATATATACAAGGCCAGAATCGCTCGTCGTCGAAGAGTGTTGGGCGGGGTTTTCTTAAACATATAGAAACTATATCCTAACTCTTAAATCCAAGCACAATTAGATAATATGAAATTATAATTTATTATTGGACGCCACCCCTGGTTTATCCTCGAAGGGGAAGAGCAAAAAAAAATTAAGATTTATCGAAAATTTACAAGAAAACTATTCTTTATTATTTCTTAGTAATGAACAAAAAGAAAACATTAAAAGTTACGTCATCCCAAAGGGATACCAAATTATTATTTTACATTATCATAAACAAAAAAACTTTGTATCGTATTAAATTAAGAATTGGTTATAAAGAAAATGAATGTATATATATATTAACCCCAAATTTCGAAATTTGTTTACATTGAAAATAATATAGTTATTTATCAACTAGGAATAATGAAGAAAATAAACCTTTAAATAAAATTAGAACACTTCACTATATTTTCATTTTTTTTTTTGAGTTCATAATCATTTCTGTTGTCTTGAAAGTAGGTATAATAAAAATTGGTACAACCTTAATCTGCTCTGTTTCTCTTCTTATTTAATCAGTCACCAAATAAACCATTGATTCAGCTACGTACTATATCAAATCACCACCATCCTAGATAAGAGGGGTTAGGTATTCCATAGAAAGATACTGCTACTGGGCCATGATCTGGAATAACTCCATAGCAATACTATCTTGCCACAAGTCTTAGAAATAAGTCAGCATTATAGCCTCTCCAATAAGGGTCTAAAAAAATAAATATCTATCTGAAATATGGACAAGAAAAGGATTTCTCAGCTTACCTCTAAATGAGACCCACTTTGGAAACACGTCCTAATGGTTGGACGGTCTTAACAGAAAAGAGCGAAGCGCTATCATGGCGCCTGATTCTGGGCGTGAGTGACAAGTTAATGAATAGGCTCATCTACCGGATATATTTGGGAATTACAGAAGAATCCTTGAGTCGCCTACAGTTAGGTACTTGACAAATAGATGGGGTTAGTAGTTTTATTTAAAAAAAAATAATCGAAATTTATAATGATTTCCTTTTAAATCTTTTGAAACGGTTACAAGTCTTCCGGGTTGAACCGCGTTGATTTCTATTGCACCGAGCTTTCGACATCCTCTCTGATGTCTTCTTCAGGGCTTCCGAGGTCTCAGTATTCCGAGCCCCCAAACACTACTGCACTGATCACTATTCACTTCACTACTGCACGAATTGGAGAGTAGTGAATAGAAAGTTAGTATATTGGTCTTTAACAATACTACTATACATAATTTATCATATCCAACTATTACACTAAAATTATGTTGTTATTTGTTGTAAATCATGCGAAAAGACCAAGAAAAAAACTCATCGTATAATAATATCCCGATGCAGTGACTGTAGAATAAAGTAGATGATTTCATTTCAATGTATTTTATTTTATATTTACGATTATAATCAAATCTCAAAAATCTCCCCATGATTTCTACATCTATTTTACATACACAACAGCCTTCTCGGTTACGCTGTGACTTTTGCATAGGCATCAAGTGTTTTAAATCCGCAACTCTGTAAACTTGGTAATTGGGGTGAAAGTGCACAGAGGAATCATCATAAGTTACGAGACGCAACTCCTTCAAAGGATTAAGTTTTAGTGTAATGTCTGTCGGCAAGTTGGTGCAACTCGACTAGGTGTACCGTGAAGTTTCGCATAAACGTATCAGGTATCATAAACCATTTGGGTCAGAAATATAATGGCTGAAACAATACTCCCGCTTTGGGATCTTTAAATATTTTTGTAAGGCACGTTTTTCGTTTTTTTTTTCTTCTCATTTTACCCTAAACGATGTTAAAATTCCGTTTATTACGATATGTTGTAAAAGCAGCAAATTAATCGAAGCAGCAGAGACATAAATTGGTAAAGTACTAAATAAAAAAAGAAATCACTGCTTTGATAGTGAATCGAAACAAACAATGCACACTAGAAATATAGCAAGACTAATATGGGTAAGATCGGACGAATAAGAATATAAGGAAAACTATAAAAAAGACACAATAACATATTAAAATGAAAGAGACTACAATACATACAACCAACTTACACCTCTAAACGATTAACGGAATTCGCAGAAAACCTATTATTAGTTATATTATATATTACCTCTCAAGCACAACAGTTAAAAAGTTTCTGTCATATTGGTCTAAACTCAGTATATTGTATTTCAAACGCGTAGTTTCAAGCGACCATCATGCCTATTCTTCGTTCACAAATTGTTGAGAGCACGAAATATGCCTCAAACTCATAAAACGGTCGTAAATCATAGGCGTTCCTAAGGTGTTTATTCATTAAATAATAATATAATGTTTTAATACTGTTATATATAATATTGATAATATTTTAATACTAATATATTTAGCAAAAAACAATTAAAACTTTCACGAATAATGTTGGTTATTATATTATATTAATAAAAATAAGAATTTAACCATTAACAATTTTGTAAATAAGAATATGTAACAATAAAACACTGAAAACTTTGTTTTCAAAACTTCCACAAAATTTATTTTAAATTCTTATCACTACAGCTGTTTCGGCTGATTGCCTTTCTCAAGTGATCTGTTTTTATCATGGGTTTACATTTTATAGTCTCTAATGAAATAGCTTGAGGAGGGGAGAACTCTTTGTCTCAAGCTGGTCATTCAGAATTATATCTGTGTTTTTTAATTTGTTGATTTCCATAGATGCTAACAAAGATACCTTAAGGCCTTTATTTTGAATGTGGAGAATTTTAAATTCGTCATTAAAAGAATGATTATGATCTAGAAGGTGAAGTGCGTATGTAGAATCTGTTTTTCTATTATTGAAAGCCCTTTTATGTTCTACGGTCGAAGTAACGGTCGAATCCATCAATTAAATAAGAATACCTTATCTCTTTGGATATTTTAATACTAATCTTCGCGTTTAATCACTTTACTAGAAAACCTGGAATTCATATCCGAAGGTACTATTCGTTGCAAGATAATTAAGATGGAATTCCCCAGATTTTTAATAATATAATTATATTCGAAACTTAACTTGAAAGGGTGAAGTTATTACGAACGAAAACAATTTTTTTGTTTAGTAAGTTTTTGATCGCATGTAATTTACGGCTCGTCGGTGTTTCCGCGTCTACGACAGTAATTAGCGTCTCGAATATTTCTTTTGCGAATTATATGCAGTGCGTGAGTGATTTTTTATTCCATATACCTACGAACATATTCGTACCTTTCGCTCGTGCTCGTTTTGTTGAATTGTTTGTGATGGCTTCATCATCAAGTTTTACACCGGTACTGTTGCGTACAGTCAGTAAGTCTGTCTATTCACCAAGAGAGAAGACTATTGTCCTGAATGTTCACGATGCTCTGGTTTCTCAGAATCCCACAAACACTGTTCGCAACATAGTCGAAAGTTGTGCCAACATGACTGGCGTAGGAGAGTCAACTTTATATAGGTTCCTATCAGAAAGAAAAAAACACGGTATAGCTAACCCAAACACAAACGAACACTTAAAGAGAGGGAAAAAGCCTATTGAAATTGATGAATTTGCCAAAAATGGTATTCGAAGGAAAATTCATGGATTTTTTTTCAAAAAAGAAATACCAAACCTAAACAAAATTTTACAAGAAGTTAGAGACGACCCGGATTTGCCTCATATCGGACGAACTAAATTGTGGCAAGTTTTAAAAGAATTAAATTTCCGGTGGGAGAAATCAGACCAAAAATCACTTTTGATTGACCGGGAGGAGAAGATGATGTTAGAGAAGAAATGATCTAAGATTCATACGAAAATTCCGGGCTGAAGAAAGGCCCATCTTCTACCAGGATGAAACGTGGGTAAACTCTTTATGGATGGTTGGTCTACTGGTATCTCCCCACCTTCTGGTAAAGGCAGTAGATTAATAATTTCTCACATTGGCGGTGAAAAAGGATTTGTTAATCATGGTTTGTTGGAATTTCATTCCAAAAGCACAAAAGACTATCTCGAGGAGATGACAGCTGATGTTTTCGAAGAGTATTTTAAGCAAATGATTGAACACATACCACCAAATTCAATTATAGTATTAGATAATGCACCTTATCATTCGCGACTAGTAGAAAGACTTCTAACGAATGCGTGGAAGAGACAGGATATTCTTGACTGGCTGCGGAATAAGTATCTGCCTTACGAAGATGGAATGGTAAAAGCAGAACTTTTAAAAATTGCCCCGCAACACAAATCTAAGTTCAAGAAATACTTAGTTGACAAAATGCGAAAATGCCTACCACTGCGAAATAAATCCAATTGAACTCATTTGGGCACAAATGAAAAGTTATGTGGCTAGAAAAAATACGTCATATAAAATACAAGTTGTACGTGAATTGTTATACGAGTCTTTATAACATATTACAAAACAAAACTGGAAAGATGCAGTAAGACATGTAATAGAAGAAGAACAAAAAATGTGGGATCTTGATAACATAATTGATGCGACCGTAGAGATTATTAACCTAATTATTAACCCTCAAGACGACTCGGATTCCGAAGTTGATCCTATTTATTTTGAATTTGAATAGTTTTCTAATCGTAATTATATAAGGTAAGTAATAGTAGTTGTAATCGTAAGGTATTAAAGGGGAAAGGCGCAAAATGTCGCCTGTCAAAATGTTCAATGTGTTTTAAATGTATCCATTTTTTTTTCAAATCCTGAGAAAACTAAAAAGCATTTTTGAAAAATTTAAAAGCAGAATGAAATATTTTTTAGAATAAATAAAAAGTTTCTTTTGCATGCAATATTTTCAATTAAAAATTATACTATATTTTCTCTTTTATTTTTTTCCCTGTTACATAACACATTAAAATAAACACTGTAGAAGTTTTCAGAGACTTTCTGCCCTGAGTAATAATGTAATCTTTCATTCTGCGTTTAAATTTTTCAAAAATATTTATTAGTTTTCTCCGGATTCGAAAATAATGGATACATTTAAAACACATTGGAAATTTTGCCAGGCGACATTTGGCGCCTTTTTCCTTAATTAAATAAATGTATCTTTTACAAATGGCAAGAAACTTTTTATTTTTGAATAAAATAAATAAGTTTTATTAAAAAATACAATTTACATAAGTACAATTTAAAAAATATATTTATTTAGTTCAAATAAATGTTTCAATAATATACTCTACGACACTGGTCGTTCATCTCTAACCATTCAAAATACCCCCGTAATAGTATTATAAGGTATTGTATTCCTTCAGATATAAGGTGGGTTAGTCGAAAACGTCTTAAACCGTCAGTTTTAGGTTGGTTTTTACTATTATATCGTATTACCTATCCTCTCTCTATTTCAGTTTTCTAATTAGGGTTAAACTTGTAGTGAGCTATCAACAAATTGTGAACCGACTGTAGACTTAAGTTGGATATTGATGAATTAATTGCAAATTTGCATAAATACTTTACTATGGAAAGAGACCATAGAGAAAGACAAGGTTCTGAAATTAAGAGGACTAGCCTTTGGAAAGTGTTAAGAGCTTTGGTATTTTAATTCAAAAAAGAAAATAATAGGTTACTTTTATGCGAAAGGAATAGTGTGGATCACAAAAGAATTAATTTTTTGAGAGAATGTGCTAGATTTAAATCTGAAAATGCAACATTCGTATACTTAGATGAGACATGGATATTTGCAAAGGGTTTAATTAAAATAATTTGGCAAGACTACAGCATAAAACCAATAAAACACACATATAGCGAAGGCAAAAGAAGGCTTTATAGAAAACGCAGATTTGATTTTTTCTTCAAAATCAAAATCTGTTGATTACCATGAAAACATGAATTCAGATATGTTTGTTAAATGGCTTGAGGAGAAACTGTTACCCAGTCTGAGTGAATCATCAGTTATAGTTACTATTCGGAGATTTTGGAAAAACATCCAAAACAACCGAGGAACATACCGAGCATAAAAAATTGGTTAGTTAAAAATAATATCAATTTTTCGGAATAGGCCTTCAAATCAGAGTTACTGGAAATTTCGAAACGTAATGAAAAACCAATAGTTTATATAGTTGTCTAACTTGTACCAAGTTATGGACATCAAGTACTACGGTTACCGCCGTATCACTGCCAGTTTAATCCCATCGAACACATCTGGGGTATATGTAAAACGTATTATGATAATCACGTTGGATCCTGTGGATACAGTGACGATGCAGATAGGGAAATGTGGCAAGAAGCTCTTAAAACCTCAACTCCAGAAATATGGGCCAAAACTGTAAATAAATGTGAAAAATTAATAGAAGAGTGGTGGATCCTTAAAAATAAAATTAGTGAAATTAATCTATTGATCATAGATTTACATAATGATTCTTCTTCTTCCTATGCCGTCCCTATTAACGGAGGTTGGCGACCACATTTTTAAAAGCTTCTCTGTCTTTTGCAACGTGGAATAATTCGTCTACAGTCATGTTTGTCCAGTCTCGAATATTTCGCAGCCATGACTTCCTCTTTCTACCTATTCCCTTTTTGCCATCGACTCTACCCTGCATGATGACCTGCAGAAGACTATATTTATTATTTCTTAGTATGTGTCCAAGGTATGCAGTCTTGCGTACTTTTATCGTTCTCAACAATTTTTTGTCTCGACCCATCCTTCTCAGCACTTCCTCATTGGTGACCCTGACAGTCCATGGGATTCTCAACATTCTCCGGTATATCCAAAGTTCAAAGGCTTCAATCTATCTTTTTAACCATTTGCGCTTTTAGTGTCCATGTTTCTACCTTACAATAGTTGCGACCAGACGTAACATTCAACAAACCTCAGTCTCAGCGCAGTATTCAGATTTTTGTCACAGAACAATTGTTTGAATTTTAAGAACGCTGCCCTTGCCATTTCTATTCGTACCCGGATCTCTTGGTCTGGATCTAATTCTGTGTTGATGTAAGCTCCCAGATATTTATATTTTGTCACTCTCTCTATTTGCTGTCCACCAAGAGTTAGTTGTTCATTATTTATTGGACACATATATACATAATGATAGCGGTAGTGAATTTAGTGACGATCATGATGATTTATAAATCTAAATAATCAGTAAGTACACTATTATAATGTTATTTACAAAACAATTGTACAGCAGGTTAACCATTATATTTATACATTCATTATTAGCCAAATAAACAATAATATTTAAAATTCAATTTGAATTTTTGCTCCTCATTCTATACAAATTAACTCTAACTGATAATACAGGCAAAGAATATTCTAAACAAAGTAAGTAATTAAAAAGATTATGGAGAACTCCAGTGCAGTTTACCGTGCCTTTCACTACATCGAAAGGTTTTCTGCTAATTCCATTAATCGTTTAGAGATGTAAGTTGGTTGAATGTACTGTATGAAAGGAACAAACATTGTACAACTAACTGAATATGGTTAGCAAAACGTAAAAAAACCGCCAATGCAACTTCGATTCCGATCAATGGCAGGAAAACATATTTCGTCCAAAGCTGAAACAAAAGCAGAGATTCGTTAGCAGGACAAATTCGGTAAACTTCCCGTGCTCGAATCGGTATCAATTGAGTGTTATAATTCATTTCTTCAAACTAGAAAAGTACAACGAATATCTCCTAAAACGTGACCACTGCAGTGGTTAGCGTACAGAGGTGCCACGTACTTTGGTGGCCATTTAATAATATCCTTTTCTGTCCTCTGGCCTATACGACATGTGTAAAAGATGAATTCTTTTAGCAAACGCTTTTGCTGTCAAACATGATACAATTTTATATTGTTGTGATAAAGAAGTGAATAAGATTTTAAAAATAGAATACAAGACAGGGTGTTTCGTTTAAAGAAACATAAGTTTGGTCTGCCACTATGTTATCGAAGACCCTGTAATATTGTAACTAATTATGTTATATGAATCTCAAAGTTGCCTACAATTTTTGTTATTAACTTTTATAGCTAACTATTATTATAGCAAATATACTAAGCTTTATTATACTCATCAATCATCCTGTATATGTTTGTAAAATAGGAGCAGGAATATAATTGGATCATCAATCAGCCAATCCCGTCCACTGCTGGACATAGGCCTCCCTCAGTTCTTTCCAGTGTTCTCTACACTGGGCCGCTTGTAGCCAGTTTCCCGCTACTCTTTTTATGTCGTCGGTCCATCTAGTCGGTGGTCGTCCTCGGCTTCTTTTATAATTTCTGGGCCTCCATTCCATAATTCGTCTTGTCCATCGTCCATCTTGTGTTCTGGCTAAGTGTCCTGCCCAGTTCCACTTAAGTCTCGTGGTTCTTTCGATGACGTCTTGAACTCCTGATCTTTGCCTGATTTGTCGGTTTGTTATGTGGTCTCGGAGGCTCACATTCAGCATTCACCCCTCAGCATGAATAATTGGATACTTAACTAAAAACGAAAACGTAAGCTAGGAGCACTTCCTTTGAGCTTTCGAATAAAAAATACAAAATAATCCCATATAAAGGCGAGTGAACTTGATTCCAAAGCCAATAATCGCCAATCACACACACTCACAAATACACCTATACACAATCTGTTTTCATAATTTTTGTTTTTTTCTTCCCAAAATTTTTATATCTCCTTTTACTAAAAAAATAGTCGTTATCTGAACTTGCTCCTAATATATGAATTTTCATAGCATACACAATTACATGGCAACAATTCAGCGATCATGTAAAACGGCAAAAGCTTTCTGCGCCAAAGATAAAGGAACAAGCGAGAAATGCAGATATCTGTTAATTTCAGGAAACATCGGACTTCCCAATGAGATACCGTTCCCAGTCGTCAAAGAGTTAAGTTGTTAATTCAGAATATGTTTGTCTTGTATTTTTTGTTCCACTTCCTGTTGCGGGGCATTCAACGAGATATCTCTATCGAATATATGCATGTACATATTTCATCTTTAAAATAGTTGTAGTTATTTTTTAATTTTTTTTTTTTGGTATTTCTTATTAATCTTGACAACTCACAAGATATATATGTATTTTCTATGAGACGTTTTGACAAATCTCTAGCGTCTATTTTTAGGTAAAACAATCATATCATATATTTACATTTTGAAGTATACAGAAAAGCAATACTATCATCCATAAAATGGGAGATAGTTTGGGAATATGTTATTGAAGGAAAGATGATTGATGAAAAGTATCCTCCATTCACCAAAATTTGTAATAAAAATGTCAGATCAAACGGTCAAATGTCATCAAACGGTCAGTTTGCAGTACAAACTCTTATGAAGAACAGCAATTTTTCTTTTGTAAGAAGTAAACATGAGCGTTCGTTTGCGTAATACCTTTTGTTTGTCGCTTAGCTTATCAGCAGTAATCGTTCTCAAAATACAAACAATAATAAAAAATGTTAGTATTTTGAGAACGATTTCCGAAGTGGAAATTGAAACGTCAAAAAGCTTATTTTAATTTTCAATTGTGGCTTATTCGCATTAAAATAGTAATTACTTTAAGATACCATAAGAAAATAGCTACAGAACAATATTCGGTGAGACATATATATCCCCATAGTAAGAAAAGAGTTAAATAAGCCCATAAATCGAATGGGAAGTACATGATATCAAGGTTTTATAGAAAAACGAAGTATAGTTATCCATCAAAGATAAAATATCACAAGGATATAGCTTTATACCTTATTTACAGCCTGGTTTTGTTACGATTGCTGAATCTTTGACTATTTTTTATGTAGTATCAAAAAAGTAGACACATTTTTTTTTCATTTTAAAACACCCTTAAATTTACGAATATATCAACTTGACAAAGCATTTTTGAAATAACTTTTGTTTTGCAAACCATTCCCGATACCAAAAAATATTCATTGAACTATTTTGAATTTTATAAATTAAACAACAATTTTGGTAAATGCAGCACTTTTTTTAAATCTAGCTAAACATTTATTTGAAATGCAGAAACCTTTGTAAAAAACAAGCTTTTAGTTGAAATGAGGTCATAAAATTTATCAACTGGTAATTTCATTATTTTATGCCGCTGTATTTGCTTTCAAATAGTTTTGACAGGCGAATTTTTACTCTGTACATACATAGGAAAAACTATGCTTAAAGATACAAGAAAACAATTTGGTTAAAGAAATATCTACATTAATGAAATTAAATTCTTCATCATCATCATCATTCTGGCTTCTTCATCATCGATGTTATCAAGGAACCTTGTTCTGGGTCTTCCTCTTCTTCTCTGACCAATGGGTCTATCAAGGAGCGTTTTTCTAGCTGAGTCATTTTGTTCCATCCGTATTACATGCCCTATCCACCTCATACGTCCTATCTTAATGAAATGATCTTTATGAAATTAAATTAATAAATCAAAATTTTATGGAAATTTATAATATGTGCTGCTGTAGTATTTTTACAGAGTTTTATGGAAAGCTTTTGCTTCTTTCTGTTAGCCACTTACTGATATCCATTTTTTTTTCAAACGTTCAATTTGACGAAAATGATAACTAGCTATGTTTGTGAAAAAATGAGTGAGCGAGAAATGACCGATCCACAGTTTCCGATTAATATCTGTTTTTCAAATTAATGCACTTTTTTCATAAACGGAACTATTGGTCATTAGCATGCAGCTACTGCTGCAAAAATTAAATGTATGCTCTGGTATTTTCGATGATCGATGGGTGGGACTATTTTTTTAACTGAAAATTTGACTGGCTAAATGTATTTACAATTATACTGGAAGACATGGTTAATCCTGCTTTAACTAATAATATTGAAACAATCAACAATTGATGAAGATCATTTGACTTTTCAACATGACGGTGCTCCTGCACTTTACTTGTTCGTCAATATTAATTTAGCCAACATTTTTCACGGCATTGGATTGTATAGTATTGGATCCACGGCTCGAGAAGAGCCCGAATGACCTCTTCGGTCACCAGATTTTTCTCCCCTGGATTTTTTTGGTGAGGATACTTAAAAAGTAAAATCTGTAGATCACAACTTAGAATCACTCCGCAAATGCTTGGTAATGTGAGAGAACCTTTCGAACCTTTATCATTGTATAGACGCAGGAGGCCATCGGTTTTAACATTTAGTCAACTAAGAAATAAGTATTCAGCCAAAAATATTAATTTTAAAATGTATTCTTTTTAAATAAATCAAATAAAATATTTGATCAAAGGGCTTAGGTGTCAAAGTAAAATAATCTAAAAGAAAAACGGGAAAATTTGTCCCTGTCTAACCAGAAATCGATGTGTCGCTGAGTTTTTCCAAAACGTTGTCGCAGTTCTTGATAATTGTATACATACAAACGATTGAAAACTTTCTGGAAAGGCTTGCTATTGCTCTGAAGAATTAGCCAAATATTATGGTCTTAGGGCACAAATTAGTCAATCCTTTCGCTTTTGAATGGCCGTCACAGTAGATGGCCCCTCTGTACGCTAACCACTGAAGTGGGGAGTATTTTGGAGACGTTAGTTGGAGCTTGCAAGTTTGAATTTGTATTAACCCAAATATCATAATATAAATTTAATATCATCGACCAATAAACTCGATTTAATAAATAAATAAAAAATTATTTCTGTAAAAATCAAATAGATAAGAATGAGTAATGGTTTTTCTAAGCTATGATAAAGCAGATAGATATCGATATGATAGCAATAGTCGGTTTTTATTAAACAATTATGTCAAAGGTACAGGTATAGTAATATAATTCTTTGAATACAGAATATAAATTCTGTGTACACAGAATTTTGAAAGTAAGCAGAAAGCTTTTAGCAAAAGATGAGGGTAGATAATAATCTTGATGTTTATTTATATTGATATATCGAGGCTTGTAAACAAAAAGAAAGGAATTATTCATAAAATTGGAAATACCAAAATGATATAAGGTCATGTAATGGAAATATTAGCAACAACAGTCATCACTAAATTGAAGTCCAACATGCATTTCTACAAACGATATGTTGATGACTGCTTACTCCGCATTCCGGATCATGAAATCGATCATACTTTTCAAATGTTCAATAATTTCCATAATAACATTCAATTTACTTATGAACTAGAAGAAAACAATAAAATTACTTTTCTTGATTTAAGTTTAGAATATAACAACACTAACCGAATGATAACAACTAACTGGTTTACAAAAGATGTTTGGTCTGGAAGATATCTAAATTTTAATACCAATGCACCCATAGCCCATAAAATAGGTGTTGTGTTCAGTCTTACTGACAGAGCAATTAAACCATCTCGTCCACAGTACCATTCCTCAAATTTGAGAAAAGTTAAAGATATTTTAGAAAAAAATAATTATATTATATATATATATATATATATATATACATATATATATATATATATATATATATATATATATATATATATATATATATATATATATATGCGAAAAGGAGAAAAGAAGTCTTCGCTGACTACGTTAGAAAACGGAGCTATGAGGATTATTGGGATACGCAGCGGTGAAATAAGTGTACTCTTTTAACTGAGTTTCAAGCTTTCGAAAATGTTTATTTTCATCGTCAGGAAAAAACTGAAATAAAGTGCTTTAGTAAAAAAATATGACACAAATTATATATATATATATATATATATATATATATATATATATATATATATATATATATATATATATATATTGAGATGATTGGTGTTTAAAGAAAATAATTTATAAATTATATACTAGATAATATTAGATATAAAAAGTATGTGGTTATTTTAATAAGTTATATACTAGAGAATTTTATAAAAATATATTTATGTGAGGGTATTTTTAAGAAATTAGCATATAATAATTGTAAAAAGTTGTATTTTAGTAATTATAATGTGGTAGATATATTTAAGTGAGCCATGTGACTAGGCAACCAACTATACATTTGAGTGACAGACAGATATACATACTCTTTAAAGTGACAGATAGAAATTCATAATTAGGAATATAAAGTGGGGTTATAATAATAATGTTAGTTTAAAATGTTTAATTTATATATAGTTACTGACTTAAGTGTTTATTCTGATCTGAAAAGCCTAAATGTCAACAAAATTATCAATAGAAAATTAAAGAATTCTCCAGATTACAGAATTTGACCTTTGTTTACGGTCGAACATTCTCGAATAATGGTTATGTCTGTGGATCGAACATATACTTTTTCCAGAAAATTCAGACATGTGTTTAATGGAACAAATCTTACCAGATGGTTCTGGAACATGAAAAAAGATATAAAGACCCGGTGATTTGGATTCAAGAGGTCCATTCAGCTAGTCAATCAGTTATGAGTTACAGTTACTATGATGGCCAGTTTTTTATTATGAAAGTTAGTTAGAGTCAGTCAATCAGTTATAATTGTTCAATATAGTGAGTTAAATCAAGATTAAGAAACAGTATAAAGAAAATATTATTGAAGATTAAAAATTATGTTATGTATAAATGATGATTGGATAATGGAAGAAGTATTAATTGAATATTAAAATTAAATAATATATTTGGTGATTGGATATTGGTATATAGAAAAGAAGAATAAATATAAATGCTGTTTGCTGGTTTGCTTGGTGGTTTATAAATGCTGGTGAAGAAAAATATCTTAAATTGGTGGAAGCTGATAATTGGAAAAAGTAATTTCACAAAAACAAGGATAACCGAAGCTGCGAAGAAGACATTGAGTGGTGATTATAATCTATACAGTGGAAAACAGTTCATTTAGGCATTCAGTGACAGAAAGGTACAAAAATTTGTTAATATAATTTAGTTAGTGTCATAACAATTTCAATTTTGAAGATAGTTTGTTTAAATTTTACATTGTCTATAGAATTTAATTAGTTTCATAAGAATTTCAATTTAAAGATAGTTTATTTTAAATTTACATTGGCTAGGTTAGATATATATGTGTGTTTCATAATAGATATAATAAAGATAATTTAAAAAAGTACTTACAAACTAATTCTTTGAGAACCGCGATAAAAACCCTATATTATTAAAAAATACTCATTGCTCATCATTCACAAACAATACATCATAACAATATATATATATATATATATATATATATATATATATATATATATATATATATATATATATATATATATATATCTTTAAGGTATATGACCGTTTAATTTAATATAAAAAAATGTGCACTCATAAGTGAATGGGATGTTTTCGGTCAATTTGGAGATAAAAAGACAAGAGTTGTGCTACTTTATCTATTTATTGAAGACGTTTCTCCTATTGTTTAATAAGCATCATCAGTTCATCTAAAAGAGTGTTATTAGCGATACATCTAATATGAAAAAACAATTAAGTAAATGATCTTACCTTTAAAAGATCTGTAGCATTACAATGTTGTTATTGCAAAGAAACATCAAAAAATTAATATAATAAATATAACAGCAAAAAATATAGAAACACAGAACGCTGGAAGATTCCCAATTTAAGAAACTGTATATATATAGATATATACAGTTTAATAAAAATAACAGGCCAAGAGGTCCCAAAAATTATGTTCACGCATTAGACAAACAGATAAGGATCATCCAATATTGACAATAAACTGTTTGCGTTTAGACGGAATTTTAAAAGTAATATTGAAATCCGTAAGATTTCTGTTTGTTAAAAAGAAAATATTGTCCTTCGATAGATCTAAATATATATCGACCACAATGATTCGCTAATGGTGGTAAGAGATGATAAATAGAATGTAAATATTGAGGTTGTATATTTCCTTGCAAAAGTATCCAATGATAATAAATTTCATATTTTTATACAGTGTGTTTATAAATAATCGGCAAGAAAGAAAATTACAATTTACCTAATCTTTTCCATATAACTATTCAGCGGAGTTATATTTCTATATAACTCTTTTAGAAGTTTGACTTCTATTTTTGACCATACTCTCACCTTTGTAGAGTCTTTGGTTATTTCTCGTTTTCTCATATTGTTTTTAATTGAATAACATATAGATTTTTCAGAGGTTCAGCTACTGCTTTCGTTATTTCTGATTGTATCTGTTTTGTTGATATTTCTATTATATTATCGTTATTCTTTATTATATACGAGCCCCTTCCCGTATCAGTTGACCCAACGTTAGATTAATAAGTTAATTTTTCAACTGTTCTAACAACCATTCAAATTTCGTCATTTTGTGTCATGTGGAACAATTTCACCTAATCATGTCAACATTAGACTGATAATTGCATTCAGTGCAATTTTCAATCCCTATGACAACACGATCGAGTTTTACAACTTCATCCAAATAAATTTCAAAATGTCACGTGTCGGCAATGAGAATGTTCAAAGTATAAATGCGCTAATCAAAGAAAAAATTCCCAGAAATACAACCTACAGTCACAAATATATTTGGGGAATATTCATTTTTTTTTCGAAAAATTATCCGCCGAATATCCCTCGGACATTGATGAATACCTCATAATTTCATGACAAATTTCTCAAGCTCGTTGCTTGGTAACAGCCGAAGCCTTCGGCTTCGTGCTATTACCAAGAAACGAGCTTTCGATTGTCATGAAATTATCTCGTCTGTTATCAATGTCCTAGGGATATTACTTGTGAAAATTAAATTTTAGAATTTTTAATGCAGCGAACAACATTTTTGATTTTCCTAATTATAGACAATATTTTATAAAGTAATGAAAACTATTCATTAAACAGAATAATAATAAATTTAAAAAACGTTAAAATATGTAATTTTAACAAAAAAATGTGAAAGTTTACACCATGGAGTTACATCCCTTTTATTGTTAATGACATCCGTAATTCTTCGAGGCATAGTTTTTACCAAGTTCTGACAAAATTCTAATGTAAACGAATCCCATATTTCTTGCAATTTTTCCTTCAATTCGTTGACGGACCTGGCAGGATGTTTTCTCAAACCTTTTTTCATTTTAAATCGGGGACAAGTCGGGACTCTTAGAAACCCATTCCAGAAGTGATATAGGGTAAACCATACAGTTATTGGACACTTAAGAAAATTTCAACTTTAAAAATTCGTAATTCACATTGTTCTCTGCAGATTGAATTGAAATTTATACAAAAGGTAGTATAAACAGTTTATTACAATATGGATAAAAGGATTTAAAGAAGGTGTTAAATATTTTTTGTCAATATATATTTATTAAAAATAGTTACAAAAATTATAGTTATTGGACAGTTTATTTAGTTACAGGACACTCAAAATTAGTTATTGGACGACTGCTTTAACACAATAAAAAACTAGAAACAAATGAAAATTACAGGAAAAACCTAAGATTTCTGTGCGGTATGGGGTACCTATATACAGTTGACACAATTAAAATTTATAAATGCTTTTGTGCTTCTTTGTATTGAGTGAAAAGTTCGTCAATGTCTTCATCCTCACTGTCTTGGTTACTGTTATTAGCATTAGAATCACTATCCTGGAGATTGAAGCAGTTGTGACATATAAATAGATCACCATCGTTAGGTATATGCTGTCTATGATTAACAGGAATACAAGATTCGTGATAATAAAAATTACAGTCATCGCATTTTAATTTGTTCAATTGAATATCATTTGAACAAATAAAACATTTGACTTTTTTTGAATTCTTTTTCTTGCTACACTGGTTTATGGTTAATTTTTCTTCTCTTTTCCGTTTCCTTTCTTGTTTTTGTTTTTCCTGCTCTTCTTTTATCTCCTCCTTTTTCCGTAACATTTCTTGATATCGTGCAGATGTAATAGCAAAAGGAAGTCGTTCCGTGTTACGTTTATTTTTTCTTTCCGGTACAGTAGGAGAAGTTAAAAAGTTACCCAACAATTCGTGTTTAACAATAATTTTACTTGTAGAGGGTAAGTCATAAACATTAGTTTTATATTGTTGAAAATGGATATCATTGGTACTGCTACTCTCAGAAATATTTACATTTTCAATACCACTCTGTTCTGATGTTTTTATTTCAGTATTTTTAACGGGAGATGTGATAACCACATTTTGAATAATATTAATGTTTGTGTCTCTATTTTTTAGAACCATTCGGTTATCCGAATGTTTTGGATCATGTTCAAAAAAATTCCAAATTTTGAACAACAAATTCAAATTATCATCGCTAGGTAGATTATTCTTTGGATTTTCTTTTAAATTCTCTAAGCTATGAACTTTTTCAGGACCTAAGATATTTACAAAAGTATTATAGTCCATCTTGGGTTTCTTTTGATGATCTGAAATGATTAAATTTTTTACTACTTCTTTGCCTAAACATTTTGTGTAGTCAATAGCATCTGCATTAAATGGAAACAATCCGCAAGCCTTGAAACCATTTACTACTGTTTCAGTTTTACAGCTTTTTTTTATAGCTTGCTCCAATATAGAAGCAAATACAACCTTATTCACTACCCCTCCTGGATGCTGTTCTTCCCATTCTCTCACTGATTGCCGCCAAGCTTCTTTTAATGGACGGAAAATAGAAACGTCACAGGGTTGTAAAATCCTTGTGGCGTTAGGATAAAGTGCAATCACTTCAATCTGCAATTCATTACACAATAGACTTAATTGGTAACTTAAGTGACTCTTGTGCCCATCTACAAAAAGAATAACTGGAAGCTTAATATTATTTTCAATTAAGTGTGGGTAAAAAACATTCGCAATATACTGATAGAATGTCTCTGCCGTCATCCAACCATTATCGCTTCTGCCCACACCCCATTTAGGATTAATACCTTTAGCAACCTTTTCAGGAATACGTTGATAAGGATAAATAACCATAGGCACGCAAATTTTACCGTCTGCTGAAAACGTAAACATCACAGTGACGTTTTCTTTTGAAGAGCTTTTTTCAACGTTATAAACATTTTTGAAACCTTTCATAGCAAATACTTTTCCAGTAGATGGACATATTTGAAATCCTGACTCATCTCCATTAAAAATTCTTGATGGATCAGTTAGAACTTCTTCTAAATGTTTTTCTTTAACATAGGTTTCAATATTTTTAAACCAGTTTTTGATGTCTCGTTCAGATACACAAGCGCTAGCTGCCGTCACACCTTCACTTGTCCTTTTAGAAATCCCTGGAGGTCGCTTCAAAAATCCCTAAAAAAAAATCAAACGATGAATACAGATTAAAATACATTTGTTTGGTGACTTACTTTTAACCATCCATCTCCAGGTCGATTATCTTTAAAGTTATTGGGGCGCGGATTTTCGATTAAAAATTTTTGCACGCTGCTTTTTAAATCGTTAGCCTTTTTGGGGAAACCTTTTGAAGCAGTTTCTTGTATCCATCTGGAATATTGAATGTAAAATAAAATAATGCTATGGGTTAAGATAAATTAAATGAATTTACCTAACCAGAGTATTCTCCTCCTCGCAAGTTAAAATAGGAGACGGTCCAAGTGTATCTTTATGTTCCGGATGTTTTAATTTAAATTCTATAGTGGACTTCGGAATTCCATATTTTTTTTCAGCTGTTCTATATGATTCAGTGCCATTTTGGACATCCTTAACAGCTTCTATAAGTTTCATCTTATCATATTTTCTAAGTTTAGGCATTTTACTACAATCCTAAAAAATCCATTTTTAGTGATTGGACGGTCAAATTTAGTTATTGGACAGCTGTCCAATAACTGTCAAATCGATTACTAAATTAATTTTACTGCTATCTCCAGTTAATTATACGTAAATCCGTTGAAAATTGTAGAAATATGTGGTAAGTGTAGTTCTCTAGTGATTGGACAGGTGTGCCATAATAGAATTAAGCAAGTTTTCTAGTTTAGTTATTGGACAGATGTAATTAAATCCGAATTAAAATCCCTATTACTGTACCAGATCTACCTTAGGGACTATAAGTGCCTTTACTACACCCTTTTAAATAAAAATACAATCTTACCTTAAAAATACCACGTAGTTTTAAAAAAAAAGTCTGAGCAGATGCTTAACACAATGCTTAAATGTCACTTCACTCACATAACCTAAAAATATTTACCGCCAAAATCACAGAACCCGTTAAAGGCAGAACATAGACATAAGAATGAACGTAATATAGAAACGAGTAGTGCCACCTAGTGAAATATACTCTTGTTGGCACTTGCAGAAATCTTATTCTCGTAAGTTAACACTGTAATGTCCAATAACTGTCTCGTGTCCAATAACTGGCGTTTTACCCTACCATGGTCTTCAATCCATTTTAAACTCTTTTTTGAGGTATGAAAACCTGCGCCGTCCCGTTGGAAGACAAAATCTTCAGCTGATGAGAGTAAAAGAGATTCTTCTAAAATATTCAAATATTTGTCCGTGTTTACAATCCCATCGATAAAATGTAACTTTCCCACACCTTTAGACGAAATAATGCCCCAGATCATGACAAATGCAGGAAATTTGACTTTCCTTTTCAGACAGTCGGGATGGAAAGCTTCATTTTTCCTGCGAATGACGCGACTCCTACTGTCTCCAACACACACTTCAAATCTGGACTCATCATTCCATTGTATTGAATTCCATTGCGACTGAGTCCAATCTTTATGCTTTTTTGACCATCTTAGTCTATTTTTCTTTTACTGTAATGTTAAAAGTGGCTTTTCCTTTGTGGGCCTCTCGGTGACATGTTGATCTAGACACGTGTCTTCCAATAACGTCACTCCATAAAACGCCTACCTCCATATAATTTGCTCGTCGATTTTTCACTATAATGCGTCTTAATGCCCTTCGATCTGCTTCGGTTATTTTACTTTTTCGTACATTTCTAGGTTTTGTGACGACCGAACCTGTAGTCTTGTATCTTCTGACTATATTTCTTACATTATAGCGTGACAATTGCAAGATATTCCCGATTTCCGAATTGAATTTTCCAGAATTAAAAAATCGTTTCTAATCGATAACTTTATCTCAACCCATTGTACAATCCACAAACGGCAAAAAGCTTCGCAATACTACAAAATACATTTGACATTAACTGACAATATAATCGTTTTGATGTCATTTGTCCATAGCTCTGGATTTAACATAATTATGAAAAAATTCAACGTATGTTGACATAAGTGAATGGATAGCCAGGGTTTAGTAAAATGTTTTTTATTGTTGAAAATAAATATAAAAAACCATAAGTTTTTTATTGCCATATTAATTAATATGGGAATAAAAACATGCAGAGTATAATTTGTTTATGGTAATCGACTTAGCTAATCGGTACACGAAGAATAGAAACCATACTAATACTTAAAGTAAAGTAAGATCCAATTTGTTAGATGAAACTAATTTCAGGACAAACTTGATGTTGTCGATAAAATAAAGATCATTTATTGTGATCCGTCAACACCTCAAATAAAAATCAATAAATTTCTGCTCCCAGTACACTTCCGGTACCGCTTTATCTAATCATTTACATACTTCGACAATTCAACAAACACGCAATGACGTAACTCCCAGCAACTTGGTACTTGACGACCGACGCCTGCTAATATTGTCAACAAACATGTCATCTCGGCCGTTACAACTCTATTGAATGAAGGAATTTGTTTTGATTCCCATTTAATCTCGTCGATAGTGAAAATGTTCAATGAACAATGACATCAAATTGTCCGTTTTATTCTACTTGTTATGTAAATGCAGTTATCGGTGCATTTCAAGGTTTACCACTAAAAATAAAGATTTATAGTAGGTAACTTGTTGCGATGGCAAACAAGTTTTAAATTTAAGTACCTCGTTAAATAATTTAAAAGTCAACAAAACGTGTTAAAACTGTATAACAAAACGATACTGATGTCGGTTTTTTGCAAGAAAACCTTTAACGAATTAGATAGGAAGTTCATACAACTTGTCACTTTCCTATATGCATTCCTCCGGATGTGTCTATCTTTTATATATATTTAGGGATTCTACAGTATTCACTGCCTTCCCTCGCTCAACCGTTTCCATCTCTCTCTGTTGTTCCATTCTCCATCGTTTAGTCCTCTCTTACTCATGACGTCGTCTACTTCGTTCCTCCAGGATTTTCGGGGTCGTCCTCTTTTCCTCCTTCCTATGGGGCTCCGTTCGGTTATTCTCTTTATCCATCTGCTGTCGCTAGTTCTTCTTACATGTCCATACCACTTTAGTCTTTTTTGTTCTATATATGTTAGTATGTCTGTTTCTATTGATGTTCTTTGCTTTATTTCGTCATTACTTCTCCTATCCATTCTTGTTACTCTGCAGCATCTTTGCCGGCATTCCATCTCTGTTGCTACTATCTTACTGCTGTTTTTCTTATTTATGATCCAATTTTCAGCTCCTTCATACTTTGCACTAATGTTTTATAAATCTGCGTTTTTGTCTTCATATTTAGGTGGTCTATCTTTTACATATCCATATATAACGCCAATACTGTTGAAGATACAAAAACCTATGACCTCTTAAAATCCTTCCTCATGTGAAGTTACTTTCATCTCCATCATGTGTTTCATGTGTTTGTACTTTGTAATTCTAGTGATCTAAGTTTTTTTTTCATGAGCCTGTTCCCATGAGTTCGTCTCTTCGAGATTTTTACTGACACTACATCATCAGTATATAGGTATACATAAAGGTATGTGCGGATTTCAACGTTTTGATCTCTTGTTTCATTTATCGTGACACCAAGATATTTGTAGTTTTTCACTATTTCGATGGAGGTGTTATCTATTTTAATGATTCTATGATGAATTAGATTCTTAACAGCATAATCATATACTTATTGCATGTCCTGTTAATATCTTCTAATAAAAGTTAAAGACCTTCTTATGTCATTGAAAATCTCACAGTATCGTCTGCAAATCCAATGTTATTATTAATCAACTAGCGGACCAACTCGACATCGAGTTTTTTAAATGAAATTTTTATTTTGCGTGAAAAATTAAGAGATCAATACAAACAATATAAGCAAGAATATACATAACATTCATCAATAATAATGCAAGTAAAAAGTGTATTAAATATCACGAAATATTTCGTCGAAAACAATGTTTTTTGTTACAATGTTATCATTTAGCAGTTAATTTTGCATGCTGATCACGAATCCGGTGTCAGATTTGCTCTATCTTGACGTTTTATGCGCGTTTCAAGTCACTTCCGGTGTCGGATCGCAACCGGAAGTACATATTTAGATTCGTCTCGACGAGACCTTTCGATCCATATATACATTATGGGGTCTAAAACTTAAAGTAAATTTTAACTTCCGGTCATCTCAAAACCGGAAGTGAATTTTTGTACCAAAAGTATATCTTGACAATCTCATACGTAATACTAATAATATTCCGAAAAAATATTTTAATTATTTAATATGGTTTTTGAGTAAAGTGGTGGATAAGAAAAGGGCTTAGCGTTTTAGTATATAAGATTCCCAATTAATGATTATTCCTTCATTTGCAGTTGACAGAAATTCCTGGCATATATCTAAACACAATAAACAGCTGTGGATGTTTAACAGCTCTCTATGACTCCCGTGTTATACTTATTTGTGTGATTTCTGACAATATGTATGTTTGGGAGCAATTTTCCTAATAATAAATGAACACATGTAAAAAATGGATACAATCCTTAAATTTAGATTTCTTATCTCTTACTAATAAAATGTTCAACTCTTCCGGAAGCAGACCTATGAAGGTTTCTATTTCGTTATCTTCAAAGACTATTCTTTTCCTTCTTCACCCCTTTAGCTTGTTAAGCCAGTAACATAGCCACTGTACTACGGCCGCCACTTTTAGAGGGTGATAGGATATCATTTCCAGCCAGAAACAAGTCACCCGGAGCAGACAACCTACCCGCAGAAATATTTAAATGTGGCGGTCAAACATTTGTAACCCTCCTTCACAAACTACTAATACAGGTATGGCAAGAACGCGCGTTACCAGAAGATTGGAATACTGGAATTATATGCCCCATACACAAAAAAGGAAACGTTCTTGAATGTTCCAACTTTAGAGGGATTTCCCTTCTTAATACAGTATATAAAATTGTGTCCCTGATACTTAACGAACGACTGGCACGGTATACTGACAATATAATAGGATCCTACCAAAGAGGCTTCTTGAAAAATAAATCTACCATTGATCACATATCATCCATCAGACAAATATTAGAAAAAACGACCGAGTACGACATAGACTGCCATTACATCTTTGTAGACTTTAAGGCAGCGTACGATACTATTGACAGGTCCCAATTATATTCGGCGATGATCGAATTAGGAATACCAAAAGGATTAGTAGAATTAATTAAAATGACAATGATGAAAGTCGAATGTAAAGTGCGCGTACAAGGGGATGTTTCCAAACCATTTAAAACCAACAGAGGACTGCGCCAGGGAGATGCGCTATCATGCACGCTGTTCAACCTAGCGTTAGAAAAAGTTATGAGAGATTCGGGAATAAACTTAAAAGGTACGATATATACCCGTAGTATACAAATAATGGCATACGCTGATGATATCGTCATAATTGGAAGAACCCAAAATGAAGCAGAGGAGGCTTTCACACGTATCAAAAATGCCGCAGAAAACATCGGACTTCTGATTAACATCCAGAAAACTAAATATATGCCGGCCATATCAAGAATTCAACAAAATAACTTAGAGGTGCAACACGAAACGATAGAAATGGTAGAAGAATTCTGCTACTTAGGATCACTGGTAGACTACAAAAATAACACATCCAACGAGATAAAAAAAAGAATATGCGTGGCTAACCGTGTTATTTTGGCCTGGGCCCTCAACTAAGAGCGAGAAGTATGTCAATAGCAACAAAGTGCAAACTTTATAAAACAATAATACGCCCAGTGCTCACATAAGGATCGGAAACATGGGCAATGACGACCCGAGATGAAGAGTCACTGCGAGTCTTTGAAAGAAAAGTATTGAGGACCCTATATGGCGGAGTAAACGAACAGGGTCTGTGGAGAAGGCGATATAACTTTGAACTCTATAGACTTTTTGGTGATGCAGATATTGTGAAGACCATCAAAATAAACCGCCTAAGGTGGGTGGGCCACGTTATGCGGATGGATGAGAGTGATCCCACTAAAATAACTATGCTAAACAGGCCGGTCGGAAGAAGAAGAAGGGGGCGACCTAAACTCAGATATCTGGACGATGTACAGGAAGATCTGAGGGAGATTGGAGTGAGGGGCTGGAGAAGACAGACACTCGATAGGGAAGGATGGAAGAATGTTTTGAAGCAGGCCAAGGTTCACGAAGGGCTGTAGCGCCAACTGATGATGAGGATATCATTTCAATTCATAATATTGAAGATGGTAGGCAAAGTTTAAATTAATAGGGTTTGATACTCACCGAAATACATGTTCTGTCTTGGAATTTCTTGTAGTACAACCCAACGCACTGCATGATTAAAACATTTTTATATAAATATTCTAAACTACAAACTCAAAGTGTAATCAATATGTATTACAAAAACTATGTCTTATCTGACAGTTTTAAAAGCAATTGAAAAATTATATATGGAAGCAGAGTGAATAGGGCTAGAGATAAACCAACATAAAACAAAATATATGACGATAGGACGATACAACTAGTCAGAAATATCTAGTATCACAGAAGCATAAATTTGAAACTGTATCCACCTTTAGTAACTTGACGTTAACAATAGGGAAAACCGGAAAAGTGAGAACAGAGGAGAGAATTCTGAAAGGCAAAAAACATATGGAATGAATAGAAACATATTGAGAAGCAAGACTCTTAGTAAGAGAACAAAGATGAATCTGCAATAAAACTTAATAAGACTTGTTGTTACATATGGGATGGAAACAACGACGAATAACAATAAAGAGGAAGAAAGCCTACTGAAAATTGAAAGAAAAATAATGAACGATAAAAAAGGAGTGAGGAGAAAACAAGAAAGGGAGAAAGAAGAATGAAAACAAATACCATAGAAAGCAACAGAAATAGAAATAGAATGCAAAAGAAATTAAAGAAGAATTAAAGGAAGAATATATAGACATATACAATAACGCCCACATTCAGATATGCTGAGAAGAATAACTAACTGGACACCCATATGGCACAAGTGTAGAGAAAGGCCTACAAAAAGACGGCTGGAGGACGTAGAAGAAGATGAATGAATGAAAGAACTATGAATGTTAAAAACTGGAAATTTCAGTGCAAGGAGAGGAAAAAATGGAATAAAGTCAAGACAGCAGCAAAGACAAAGCAAACTATAAATGACATAGATGATAATCCACCACAACCAAAAATAGGATTTTGAACGGCATAGCGTTAGCTATAATCCTATAATCTTTTCAAAACCACTCTCACAAAATTCTATGTCAATATCACGGGAAATAAGTGAAATGGCAAACATTGTTTACATTATTTTGCCCCCTTAGATTTTTCTAAGCCACCAAACTTTAATATCGGCTTCATTTATTTTCCCCCAGTTTACATCTAGTTTATTACAATATCTATGTTTCAGCATGATCGCCCTTGCTATTGTCAAGTCAGGTAGTAACGCTCGTTGTTAATACTTGAAGTAAACAGTTTACTTCGAAAATGTAGAAAATACACTGATATCAAAATAAATACCCTACTTTATACTTTTTTTGGTGTATTTGAGTACTTAAACTATACATACATTTAGAGAAAGTTATTTTAGAACGTAACTTGCTAAAGAAAAAAGAGGAAATCCTCGAAAAATATTGTTTTTCCCGAGGCCAGGGTCCATTGGTGGAAATTCAAATATATTTAATAAATGTGTGCTTTTCACTTCGTTTTCGTATTGAAAACAGCTTAGGGGTGACGGAAACTTTAAATATATTCGAAAAGTACAAAGCACTTTTTGATACATTATTGAGAAAATCTTGTTTTTATTCGGAATGCGTTATAAAGTTGTGTATCGTTTATTTTCTTTAAGGATCACCGACGAAAGTCCCTCTTTTAGATTGTTTATGTTAAAAATATGCGGGATATATGTTCTTCTTTGATTTATCGATATCTAATATAAGTTTGAGACATCTACACAATATTATTTTAGCAAATATCTCACTGGGAATGAAGCACAATGACTATTTTACTTTTGAGCTAGATCAGATGCTCTTTAAACAATATGTACGATCCTATAACAAAGACTTTTTAATTTTTTTGTTCGTTGCAAAAAAAAACAATAGTTATTCGCCTAATTAGCTTAGATTGTTGTCTAAAATATGAATATTGTGCAGAAAGACGTTTGAGGTTTAATTTCAATGCAGGGCTCCTTCCATCCGCTTATACGTATTTCGACCTTATTAGGTCTCCTCAGAAGAAATCTTCATCTTGAAAAGCTGAAGAACAGAAAAGCAACAGGTAAAGACGGAATACCAAATGGACTACTAAAATATTGTGGAGCAGCAATGACAGAACAATTAACAACACTAATTAAAAAAATTATAAAACACAATACCCAAAGAATGGAGAACGAGTGAACTAATTCTACTATTCAAAAAAGGAGGTAAAACAGCCAGAAAACTACATAGGTATGAACTTAGATATATAACAAAGGTTAAATAATAAGTACCCTAAAACTTTTTTAAAAAATACCTAAAAGACCAACATTTTTGTGTCTGATTGACCTAAAGAAAGCGTTTGACAGAGTAAAACTCAAAGATGTAATCCATCTTCTGTATAATAGAGAAGTTCCCCTAAATATTATAAAAACTATCGAAAACATCTAGCAAAACAACAAAATGAAAGTCAGAATAGATGGACAACTTACAGAACCTATAGAAATAGGCAGGGGAATAAGACACGGGGATTCATTGAGCCCCATGCTCTTCAATTTGATCATGGATGAAATCATCAAAAGCATGAACAATGGAAGAGGATACAGAATGGAAAACAAAGAAATAAAAATACTCTGTTACGCAGACGGCGCAATATTGATAGCCCATGATGAAGATAGTCTGCAAAGACTGGTCCACAGAAAATTTAACATAAGAGCAAAAGAATTTAATATAACAATCTCATCTCAGAAAATTAAAACAATAGTAGTCAGAAAAGAACCAACCAGATATAAAATAGAAATTGATGACATTAGTATTGAACAAGTAATAGAAAGAACATACCTAGGAATTATACTGTCCATCTATGGAGACCTGCACAAAAAGTGAAAGATCAAGTACAAAAAGCAAATAGACTGGCAGGATGCCTTAATAACACTATATGGCGAAACAGACACATTAACACTGAGATTAAGTCAAGAATTTATAAAGCCAGTGTAAGACAAATAATGACATATTATGCCTCAGAAACAAGACCCGACACAGCCACAAGACAAAGGTTACTGGAAAGGGCAGAAATGAGAGCACTAAGAAGAATTACAGGAAATACGC
Source organism: Diabrotica undecimpunctata (assembly GCF_040954645.1). Classification (NCBI taxonomy): domain Eukaryota; kingdom Metazoa; phylum Arthropoda; class Insecta; order Coleoptera; family Chrysomelidae; genus Diabrotica; species Diabrotica undecimpunctata. Next base: position 3,927,731 of record NC_092808.1, on the reverse strand, counting down.
TGAGAGATCGAAAGAGAAGAGAAGACATTAGAAGAAAATGTAATGTACAGTGTATAAATGAATGGACACAAAATAGAAAAAAAGAATGGAATAACCACATAAGCATAATAGAGGAGACCCGTTTCGTCAAAATGCAAAAGCAGTATTGGAAGTCCGCACAAAAGATGGAGTGACAACTTTTTCTATAGAGGTATTAACCGGCCAATGAACAAGCAGAATTGCTCGTAAAGAGGAAGAAGAAGAAGAAATTTTCTGATTTCTACTATGATTGAAACATATGATGATTTTATCATCATATGTGAAATGTGTCAAGTGAATATCCGATATAGGAAATACTAAACCATTTCAGATAAAGCACTTAATACAAACTTATGGAGAAATGTAAATAGGGAAGCCGACCCTGCATAAGGATAAAGGCAAAGAGAACTTCCTATAGAACTGTGAACCATTAACCATAAGAATGAATGAAAGTTGAACAGCTCACGCTGACAGAGGAAAATGTTAAAGAAAACAAGGAGTCGACCAAGGAAAATATGGGTAAATGTAGGTCAGAAAATCATCGAAGAAATGGGAAGAGTTGACTGGAGAGAACAAGTGAAGGACCAAAAACTTACTACGATAACTATATTGGACGTAACGGTTACAGTGTCGCAGCAGTTTTGTGAACATGGCAAGAAGCGTTGAATACTGCTACTCCTGCGATTTGGAAAAAAAAAATTTGATGTTCGATATTTGATGTTTTTCTTATTACTATCTGCTTTCTCAGAATCATTATATAAATCGTTCAGTTAAATTTATCTTCATTTTCTTATACGTCTTTACATTACATTATCGAAAAGTGTATTTACAATAAAATGTTAAATTTTCTGAATAAATATAATATCTTAAATAAATGCCAGCATGGATTTCTTCCTAATAAATATACAGAGAATGCTTATATTTCATTATTTAATTATATCCACGCTGCTTTGGATCGAAAAAGGTATGTGGGTGCACTCTTTTTTGACTTAACTAAGGCTTTTGACTCTATTGACATTGAAATTATACTGCATAAATTAGAAGCCCTTGGTTTTGGGGGTCTCTTCTTGAACTGGTTAAGGTCATACTTACAACATCGTAAATTCCTAGTAAAAGTCGATAATAAGAAGTCATCTATTTTTAATCTTGATCAAGATTTACTACAAGGCTCCGGATTGGGACCCTTAATATTTCTTTTATATGTCAATGATTTGATAAATTTTTTAACTGCGCATTCTCTATGCAGATGATTCAACAATTGTAGTTGACGAGTCAACTGAAGTCGAAATCATATCAAAAATGAACTTGGTAGCACAGGAATTTACAACCTGGTGTAAATTCCTGTAAAATATATATATATATATATATATATATATATATATATATATATATATATATATATATATATATATATATATGTAGTATGTTTTTTAAAAGTGTAAATTACCTTTTATATAATCCAATGTATACTTAATGACAGAAGCGGTGTATTATTCGTATCGTCCTTATCCGTCGTCGATGTATATTTAATAAACTCCATTTGCAACAAAGTGCATTGTAAAATATTCAGCATTTAACTGAAATCGACATACAATACAGAACAAAAATATTTTTATTCCTATTTGTACAAAACATTATCGAAATCGTTTCCTGCTAAATAATTTCCGACTATATTATATGTGACACAATAGTTTTCTGGAAAATCTTAGTATTTTAACTCATCAATTATTCGGCGAGACTAACGTTTTTATAAGGAAAACATATTTAATGACTTTGGCGATGTTCCTACATTACGGATCATGAATAACGATAACAGTAAATACATATTTTATAATATTATAAAACTGTTAAAAGTACGGTTTTTTAAATTTTATAACATTTATATGGTTTTGGCTATGAGACTCATCAATGTAGAAAACCAACACAGATTATCATAAATCTAAATTAGAAATTAAATCACAACATAAATATTAAAAAGTGAATCATTAAATCATTTAGTATATGATAAAGACTAAATCGCTTGTTCTAACGAAAACTTATTGGGAGAAAAGTCTGTTTTAGTAAGAAATGATTATCCTTAGTCGTTAGTAAATAAGGAATTTTACAGAATTGTTCAAATAAAACAGAACAACATAGAACAGAATCTTATAGCACTTACAAGACATGATACGAGGAAAATACCAATACCATACATAAAAGTATTATGAATAGAATAGAATATTTATTAATCCAATGAGATCACAATGTGATATAGGACAAGTCATATAGTTACATAAAGTATAATCAACAAGTTATATCGGACAATTACATAAAACATAATCAACAAAATGTAGATTAATATAAATAAAGATATGCAATATAGAGGATATGCAATATATACTTGGAATTTAGTAACTACACATGTACAATTTAACAACCTATCGCTTACCTTTCTTCGGTTAACCTTTTAAGTATTAACTTGGTGATTTCGCTGGTTATAAAAACTCTCTTAAACTAAATAACAGTTCTATAAGATAAACCATATTAAGTTAAGGTCAGATGCTTTAAAATTCGTAACAATTTGTCTAAATTGTCAATTATCGATTTTATTTGTAATTTTATGTTTATCTAATAACTTCCTTTTCACACATTCGATATAAAAAATGCGTTTTTTTTTTCTTTTTAGCGTAATATTACTTTATAATTTATTTCGATAGCCTAGCGGGTTGTCAGCATCACTACATTATGAGTTGATATAGTGGATACTTGGTTCGAAAAAAATCCAAATTAGATCTACGAATTTACATTGTAAGTAATGAGTGAATCGAGTTGGCTGATGGATGAGTAGTACTAATACAATAAACACATTTTGAACAGTCATACTTACTTTAAAATGTATGAAGTAAATTTAAAATTTAATTTCCTAGTAATGATGTTATTAATGTATATTTTTATTGTTCTAGGTATGTGTTTTTGCAGTTCGTAAATAGTAAGTAAATAGATTTAACTCATTTCTTCCCCGGTCTTGTAAAAATGTAGCCAGCATCGCCCTTTTCATTGCCATTTACTCTTAACTCTTGACGATCCGTCTATTACAGGATACATTGAATGCAAGATCGCTGATAGAGCGTACGTGGTACCCAGGTTTTTCTATTTTTCAATGCATGCCCTAATCTTTCAAAAGCAATCCCTCCCAGTCTTCTTCGTCTAATATACCTATTTAGTTTGTTTTATTTCTTTTATTTAGGGTTAAAGGAAAGCAATTTCGGAAGAATTTGATATAAAAAAATTGGGTAGCTACAAAAATAAAAAAACACTGTGATCAGTTGATAGTTTTTTCTTTCTTCCAGCTTCTGCTTATATGCTAGAAAGAGCATCTGAACTATGTATTTTTTTATCCAGTATTTCCATTTTTTCTTGTCCCTTAATGTCTTTTCTTCTATCGATTTTTCTCTTTTCTTTACGATCTCGTATATGTACTCTAAGAGTACATATGAACGTTGTACTAAGAATTGGTGGAGAAATCATAAACACCATGAGATTTGCAGATGACACGGTAATTATGGCTGAGAGTATAGAAGATCTACAAACTTTACTAGATGCAATAAATAGTGAATGCATTCAAATGGGACTTGACATCAACACAGATAAAACCAAATTGATGATAGTATCAAGGAATCCAATAAATAATGAACAACTAACTCTTGGTGGACAGCAAATAGAGAGAGTGACAAAATATAAATATCTGGGAGCTTACATCATCACAGAATTAGATCCAAACCAAGAGATCCGGGTACGAATAGAAATGGCAAGGGCAGCGTTCTTAAAATTCAAACAATTGTTCTGTGACAAAAATCTGAATATTGCTGAGACTGAGGTTTGTTGAATGTTACGTCTGGTCGCAACTATTGTACGGGGTAGAAACATGGACACTAAAAGCGCAAATAGTTAAAAAGATTGAAGCCTTTGAACTTTGGATATACCGGAGAATGTTGAGAATCCCATGGACTGCCAGGGTCACCAATGAGGAAGTGCTGAGAAGAATGGGTCGAGACAAAAAATTGTTGAGAACGATAAAAGTACGCAAGACTGCATACCTTGGACACATACTAAGAAATAATAAATATAGCCTTCTGCAGGTCATCATGCAGGGTAGAGTCGATGGCAAAAAGGGAATAGGTAGAAAGAGGAAGTCATGGCTGCGAAATATTCGAGACTGGACAAACATGACTGTAGACGAATTATTCCACGTTGCAAAAGACAGAGAAGCTTTTAAAAATGTGGTCGCCAACCTCCGTTAATGGGGACGGCATAGGAAGAAGAAGATATGTACTCTGCCGTTCTCCTTGTTTTTATTCTTCTTGCCTTATAAACCGTATCACAAGAAAGAAGGAAACAATTAATGATTTATTACTTTCTAATTTGTTTCATTTGAAGAAAGGACTTTTTTTTCGAGGCAAAGGCCTTTCCTAGATCTATAAAACATAGGTATAACTGTGTTATGATCTAGTAACAATCACTAATAATGTATTATTAACAGACATTACATCATTTTCGAAGAAATAATATTATATATCAATTTTTTTGATGTCTGGAAGCACATTTGCATAGACAAATGAAAAACAAAACAGTTGTATTTTCAAACGATTATGTTTTATCCCCGAAAATAAGAACCTCTTGTCCATTTAGGAAGCCAGCGGTTTTATTTTTATAGCTGAGAACATTAAGCAAATACTCTGGCTGAATAATTCCTTGGTACATTTAGCAGCCGGCAAACAACGGCGTTGTGGCTCTTCGCAGAGGAGGGTGGACTTTTTTTAACGAAAAGCGACAATTCTGTAGACGTCATAATTTGGATCTTAAGCGAGAAGAGGATTATGAGTTATTTTTTATCGTGACTTTCGGCTCGAATGAAATGCGATACAACTGGTTTCGAGGAAAGAATCTACGGGGTTGATTTGAAAATAGTTTTTCAATAGAACGTCAAAATCTATTTTTATTAAAATCTATTGTTATGTTGCAATTAACAAGAGCAGAGTCTCTGATTGTTAACACGTTCTTTCAAAAATGAAAAAGGAGCTCATCACACTCTAAAGTGGACACAGTTATTTAGAAATGGATCATTTCCTGACAAGAAACGAAGAGGTTTGTTCGTGAATAAACCTATGAATGATTTTCTAGTCGATGAATACGGCTAGAAAATAAATTGGAATTTTATCAGCCCATAGAACAGGCAGGTTTTAGAAAAGGCTATGGAACAAACGATCACCTACTGGTAATAAAAAATGTTATACAAAAATGCACTGAATATAATAAACTACTAGCTTTAATATTTGTCGACTATGAAAAGGCATTCGACACCGTAAATCAACAAAAAATGTTGGAAGCCTTGACAGAATGCCGAATTGACTATCGGTATATAAATATAATTACACACATACCAAAACGCAACAGCCAGTGTTAGAGTGGGTGATTGTCAAACCCAGAAATTCCCGATACAACGTGGAGTACTTCAGGGGGACACCATATCGCCGAAACTGTTCACTACGCTTTTGGAATATATATGTAAAAGGGCAAAACTGACCGACAAGGGCATAAACATAAACGGAGAAAAGCTTAGCCATCTAAGGTTTGCAGATGATATTGTACTAATAGCTGATAGGATAGATGAGGCCAAAGAACTTTTAAATCAGCTTTACCTTTCCTCGCTAGAAGGGGGATTGAAAATAAATATATCTAAAACCCAGATGATGACAAATCTTGTAGTCAGCGAAGATATATGCGTAGGAACAAGATCCATAGACCAGGAAACGGCCTATAAATACCTAGGTCATCAGATCCGCATAGGAAAAGATAACCAAACCGTTGAGCTTCTCCGTCATATAAGACTGACTTGGGCAGCCTTCGGCAAGCTGAACCATATTTTCAGATCGTCTGATATACCAATATGCCTTAAAAGAAAAACGTTTAATCAGTGTGTTTTGCCAGTGTTAACTTATGGTGCGGAAACGTTGACCATGACAAGGAGAACAGTTCAAAAGATCCGTGTGTGTCAAAGGGCGATGGAGCGTGCTATATTGGGCGTTTCACTACGAGACAAGATCCCAAATCGCCAGCTACGACAAAGAACAGAAGTGGCTGATGCAGTAGAGAGAGTAGCAACACTGAAATGGAACTGGGCAGGTCACGTGGCTCGAAGCGGATACTGGAATGGAGACCAAGAGATGATGCCTACCAAAGCAGAGGTCGTTTACCAACACGTTGGACTGACGATCTAAAACGTTGTCATAGGAATTGGATGCAAGAGGCACAAGATCGAAATAGATGGAAAATTATGAGGGAGATCTATGTCCAGCAGTGGATAAGCGAAGATTGAATGATGAAACCTATGAATACCTAGTATGAATAACTTAATTAAATAACTTAACAAAAAGAAAGGAACTTATTACACTCGAAAGTGGATACAATTATTTAGGGATGTACTATTTCCTGACAAGAAATGAAGAGGTTTGAATATACCTATGAGTACCTGATATGAATAACCTAATCTGGAGTAACTTGGCGTTGATATCTTTATTAGAATGTTTTGAATTTCATAGCATGAATATCTGAGCTTTTATTTTCATTTTTCTCAACGATCGCGAGACCCGGAGTAGTAAACGCAGTCGCGCGCGTGTTTTTTAATAAAATAAAATTAAATAAAATGAAATAAAATTAAATAAAACAAAATAAAATTAATAAAACAAAATAAAATTAAAGAAAACTAAATAAAATTGATGATGATTTTTTTTTTTTGGTGTTTTTATTCTATCGAGTTCCTTTTCAATTCTAGTAGTGCTCTAGTATTTCCAGCGATATATAGTTTTCCTTTTTTATTTTTTTTTCTACCGTTTCTTTTTCCACCTTTAATGGTGTGTGTATCACTTAATAATATGTATTTATTTTATCGAAATGTTTAGTTTCTCTTATTTCCAGTTTTTATATTAGTTTTTCTTGTTAAGTTTGTCTATTATTAGTTTCGAGCAACTTTCCATTTTCTTGTTTTTTCAAATCGGGTAGATAAACAATATAAAAACCACACAGGATGAATATGGAACAAATGTAAAACTTGTAGCGTTCATTCATTCTTTGAAGATAACTTAATCTTAATCGTAATCTTAAAAGATAACAGCTATTAACATCCCAAAAGAACTAATGAAACAAACAATTAACCTGAAATAAAAATTAAAGAAACATAAGAGGACTTAATATAGTCCCATTCCCCATTAAAAATGTTCCTGTGTTAAAAGACCATTCGGCTACAGTTATTATAGACGACTTAAGAATTGTAATAGGTAATAAATTGGCAAAACTTCTTTAACATAATTTTAATCAGGAAATTATAAAAAACAGCTGTAACTGTTAAATTCGTTTTGCACGTTAAAAACACTGAAAAAGTTCGAAAAGCAAACGACAGAAAATTACTTTTCTCTGACATTCGTTTTGGTTAATTATTGTATTTCATTTGAAAAAAGGGTGAAATTTTACTTGAGGTAAAATGTGTTCCGATAGAGTTGGAATAACCTAAATGGACCTTTGGTATTTTAGTAGGATTTATTCGTAGGCGACTTGTTTATTGTTCGTTTAATACGTAATGTTGAAATGAAAAACCTTAGTTTATTAATTTTATTCATGTATTTATCGATGCCGAATAACTGGAAATTTTTTGCTGCAAGACATTATAATCAAAAATGCTTAGGAAAAATGGACGTTGTTGAAGTTGAAAATAAAAAATTTATTGACCGTGTTTTTTTATTAGTTACTGGCTGACTCGACAGCCTTTGTCCTGTTTTAGTTAAGTTGTATTTCTCTTGATCACAAATTGATTTTCTTGGTGTTTCTGTATAACCACGTAAACCACGTGTTAGTCTCCTCGAACTTACCAAAAATCGTTATTAAAGTAAACTTTTATTATAAGGCGTGATTGCGATGAACTAACTGCGAATCAAAGGTAAATGGTCAACGGCATAAGGGTGTAGAAGGCAAGGAGAAACCAGTGCATTTAAGATCCAATTGGATATCTCTAGTAAAATTATCATGGCAATGGGTACTAAAAGAAAAAAAGAAACTGATCATGATCATGGAAATCGGAGCCCAAGATCTGGCAGGGGAGGAACAGGCAAGGACACCGAGGTCGTTAACCGGCGAAACCCTTTTCAAACATCGAAACAAGACAAAGTAAATTATCAAAAGCAAAAATAGGTAGGTGGAACGTCAAAAGCATGTATCAACCTGGTAAAATTCATAACATCCTTCAAGAAATGAAAAGAATGAATATAAATATTAGGTGTAAGCGAAACATGGTGGCTTAACTCAGGATTCAGGATACTCAGGATATAAGCCTGATGTCTCTCGCACTTAAAATGTTTTTAAAGATCATCCATAAACGTATTTACTAAATACTTGATATGGATATTAAAGAAACCCACTTTGGGTTCCGTATAGGCGTAGGTACCCGGTAATCTCTCTTTGCATTCAACGTACTAATCCACAGGTGGTTGGCTGTGAACCAAGATATGTACGTCTGTTTCACAGATTAGAACTGTAACGAAACATTTTACCTACCACATAGGGTATAATTATAGGGGGTTTGAAAACTGGGGACAGAAACTACTGCGGGTGGAGATAGGGCAAGCAAAATAAACGAAACTGTGGTTTGTTTGGAGAGCTGGGTCGTATATAACATAAATGGCAAAGGGGTTGGATTGGGGCAACTACAAAAATGAAACAAAGGGGTACTTACATAAATCTGCTGGAACAAATGGACAAACAAAACAACAGGAAGGACCTCTAACAATTTAAAATGCACGCCGCTTCGAGGTGCCAAATTATAACGATTACAACAACTAGTTGTAACTATTGAAATAATTATTAGAAATACAAAAATGGTTAGGAGACTTTTCTAAAATAAACAGACAAAATGGTTTAGAGAAATAAATTAAACATTTATTACTATCTCCACACAAACAGTTACAAAATACAGATGGCACAAAAAAATACTATATTAATGGTTACAGAGATTTATACCAAAATAATAAAGAAAAAAAAAACTTACATATGTCCTATTCATTTACAAACTCTGTTGCTACAAAACTTACAAATGTTACTGGGCTATAAATTGTGGCAAATAAAAAATTATCTTTTTAAATAATGGAAGCAATTATTATTATTAAAAAAATGTCTGTTTACCACTGAAATTTCTGGGGGTAGAACTGGGATTAACTGGAATTTCTGGGGGTAGAAACTGGACCTAAAATCTCTCTGCGCAACGAACACACGAACAAATTCATCTCCAAACTGCCAAAAAGCCTGGGATGACAACCAGGGAGAAACAAAACGAGGATGGAAACAAACGATTCTTCCAAACCTCACTTAAACTGCAACTACACATTGAACACATTATTCAACCTTCTATACGATATTAGAACAAACATAAAAAGATGAATACAATCGGTAAAAACGTTCTCAAGTCAAGAGAAGACCAATGAAAATAGGGATCCATTTATTCTTTATACATATATACACAACAGCATTACAGGCCTTACAGGCCCTTGCCTTCGACAGTCTTTACTAGTTTTCTTCCACTTTTTCCAGTATTTCACTTGTTCTCTACAGTCCCGTATTCCAGCTGACATCAAACCACGTCCTTTGTGGTCTCCCTCTTCTTTTCTTCCCTTATTCTCCTGCCTCCAGAACTCTTGAGCCGTTTCTTTCTTTTGGCATTCGTAAAACATGTCCCAACCATCTAACTCTCTGTGCCCTGATTTTAAGGTACGCAATTTTTGTTACTTTCTCAATCGTCGTTAGAGTGATCCATTTATTTTCTTCTGCATTTTCCCCTCTCATTTCCATATACTTGATTTTTTCTTGATCCATAGCCATGTTTATAGCTTTTTCTTCAAATTTTGTGAACATTTTTTGAAGTTCTATTCTTGAACATGTCAGAAATATCAAGTAGTCTGAGAAATGTGAATCGTGGCGCTTGTCTGGATCTTGATTTCTCTAATTATCTTTTCTAGTACTTGGTTGAATAAGGGGGTCTCCCTGTTTTAATCCTCTGGTAACGTTAAACTGATTTGACAGACTTCCTTTATCATGACTTTATTGAGTGTATTAGTATTCCTACTGATCTCATGATCTTATGTAACAAAGAGAATAACCTAGTTTTTGTTCATAACTGTTGTTTTGTAATAATTTTAGCATTAAAAATTGGTCAGTGGTTGTTCTTCCCTGTCTGAAACCAGCCTGGCATTCTCCTATTATCTCTGCTTTGAAGGTTTTTATTCTACTTTTTATAACTTTTGCTAATACTATAATATATCGTACCCAATTAAAAAACGAAAGCTTTCGACAAACAGAGGTGGTGACACAAATATAACTTCTTGTTTAACAGCTGACAAAATATGGATAGATTTGACAACTTGGTAAATTTATATTGGCAAACTACATAACTTGCACTAACGATTTTGGGAATTGAATTCAACAACGATTTAATTCAGGGGGGGTGGGTGTTCGGTTTACTAGCAGTAAGCTGACATCATTTAAACGGGATTATTATTTAGAATATTGTAAAAGAAATAGTAAGTGCTAGCAGAATTCTGTATTAGTGTAGAAATTTGCAAAATGGTCATAAAAATAATATCGTGAGATTGTAGATTAGACAAAAACAAAAATATTTAAACGTGGAAGCTTTTTGACAGGTTACAATATAATACAACATATTTTTAGAGACATCTATTTTCTTATTTAATTGCTTGCAATATAAACAGTTTTTATCCTGTAAAAGCTAGGCTATATGCAGATGATTTAGTTATACTTTGTAGAGGAAAGAACCTAACAACCATCCATAACCATGTCCAAAAAGCCATAAATCAGATTGAAGAATGGTCATTCACAAGTGGTCTTCAGTTCAATACCCTCAAAACCAAAGCAGTATGTTTTACTAAAAGTCACCAAATACAACCTAAGAACTTATATTTAAATGGAGAACAGCTTAAATATGTAGACGAAGTTAGATTTCTTGGTATGATCTTTGACCAAAAGCTAACTTGGAAGAAACATTTAGAATATTTAAAAAAGACATGTCAACCTGGAATAAATTTGTTACGATCACTCGCAAACAAAAAATGGAGCGCCGACTCTTCTACATTACTACATATCAACAAGGCTTTAGTACGCTCCAAACTGGACTACGGCTCAATTGTTTACAACTCCTCCAAAAAATCGTACTTAAAAACAATAGATGTTATTCAAAATACAGGCCTACAAATTTCCTTAGGAGCACACTACACAAGTCCAATACAAACTCTATACTGGGAAACTGGAGAGATTCTACTCGCATTTAGAAGACAATATCTAAGTCTTTCTTATGCCGCAGCAGTATCGTCTAATCAAGATAATCCTGTTATACACAACGTATTCGCTGACCGCTTCAAAAGTTGTTTCCAAACTTCAACTGATCACCCTTTCTATTACCTCCTACATACCTACTTGTTAACAATGGGTATCCATTTTCCAGACACCTACGATATCTCCTCAATTCAAACTCCTCCTCCTTGGACAATTCGACTTCCCTCTACTGACACCAGCTTATTGCGCCTAAACAAATCAGAAACGCCAGCAAGTCAAATTAATCAAGAATTTCTAAAAATATTAAGCAAATATGGTAGCTGTTTCAAAGTTTACACCGATGCCTCCAAAAACGAAGACGAAACTGGGGCAGCAATCTACTCATCAGATTATATAGAAGCTTACAAATTACCTTCATATACAACAACGTTCTCAGCTGAACTGTATGCGATACTAAAAGCACTAGTTCTGATAGTTAACAAAAATAAAAAGAGAAATATCATTATTACAGATTCTCTCAGCTCAATGATGGCATTAAACCAACTCTACTGTAATCATCCATTACTCCTTCTCATTAAAAAGGAACTAAAACATGCAGAAAATATAAACATTAAAGTTAATTTTATATGGGTACCGTCACATACTGGAATCGAAGGAAACGAGGTTGTAGATAAAATAGCAAAAAATGCACCTACTAACCCAAACGCAGAAGAGAATACGAAAGTTTTTCACACCGATCTGAAAGCATTCTTTAAAGAAAGGATTAATTCAATATGGCAGGATACATGGAAGAACTCCCCAACCAAGCTGTACGAAGTTGATAAGAATCATAAAAAATTCCCAAAATTTAACAATAGAAGACAACAAGTAACCTTCACTCGCCTCCGGATTGGCCATACTCGGTTAACACACGACTACCTACTAAAACGCACTGATAAACCTGTGTGTGATATGTGTAAAAGTGTCTTAACGGTAAAACATTGTTTATTGCAGTGCCCGAAGTACGATGTGCAACGCAAAATGTATAACATACCATCAACATTAAATAGTGCTCTTGGAAAAGACAGTAATACTAAAAATATTTTCGCCTTTCTCAAAGACTGCAAGCTGATATCAAAAATCTAATATTTTACTGTGTATAGATCTAGGTTTATTTCTATTATTTATGTATTGCTATAGTTAATATTCTATTGTTAAGTTCTAACTCTGTATCACAATCCATACACGCTAATAACCCTGCGTGGTTGATGCGTTATATAAGGAAAAAAAATATAAACAGTTTTTCCTACAATGTTATAAATTATCCCTACTTTAAGACTAGTCTGCGAATTCAAATGCAGATTATCTCTTAGAAAACTAATAAACTTGATTGACTATGTAGCAAGAAACGCTGATATCAAGTTAAAGAAAAAAATATTAAAATGGTAACTGGGAACTGATAAATATTTTTGATTTGTGTTTAATATACTAATCTGATTCTACAAAACAGTGACACAGTTTCCTCAGAATACGCGCACCTGCTCTAATAAGCAACCTCTCTTTTAGTTACACATTTTATGAGAATCCCCTTATCCTCTTTTATTTAAAAGGGGAAAATGACATTTCCTGGCTACTAGATAGCCCGAAGTCGTTTAAACGCTTTTAAATTGTACATTTTGGCACCATTTGTATTTGAAAGTAATTCAGACATCGCTATTATATCTAAAATAGCCGACTACATATTTCAGGCATCGACTTCCGGCCATCATTTGTCATTTACGACTTGGACCATAGTGTCTACATGATATCGAGGGGTTTGGTGACCAATCCGTTTGATAGGCCAGGTGTTTCGCTCTAAATATAATTTTAATGTTACTATAAAGGATAATTTTAGATTTACATATTGCAGAAGTTATGGAAAGCGTTATTTGGAATTATTTTATGCGCAATAATAAAATACCATACAATAAAAGAATGAAATAGTTGGTAGATTCATTCATTTTTGATAAATATGTCTAGAAATAAAAGTATACATATTACATAACGGTACAAGGCGAAAGGTACAAGGCAATAGAGTTTTGTTTTATTTTAACAAATGCTCCTGTAGGTAACTTAATGCTCATTTTCATTTCCATATTAGGGCATTTCCCTGTTTGTTACATTACCCAAATATTTATATGTACAGGTAATTCTTAATTTCCTCTAATAATTTAAAAAATCGGAAACAAAGACCAATTTTTTTAAGGTAAAGACTTTCAGTGATTTATTTATTTATTTATCGTATGGCATACAATAAGAACGCATATTTAAAAAGCAATATAAAACATTACATGGAGTATTACAAACGAACATCTAATGCATTAATATAGTCTAAAACATTTTCGGTCGCATTCAGGAACTCGTTAAAAACTCCAGGGAACCGCCTTCGGGGGCATTCTTCAACAATGTGACGGACGGTCTGTCGTTGCGCACCACAGTCACACTCCGGAGTAAGGGCTTTTCCCCATTTATGTAAGCTGTCAGCACATCTACCGCTTCTTGTTCTTATTCTGTTTAGCGTTGTCCATGTACTCCGGGTTAGTTCAAAGCCTGGCGGTTTCTGATCGATACAGGCCATTTGCTGTGCTTCCTGTGGTGAGTCGCGCTCCCATTGCCTTCTCCAAGCGTTGGTGAGGTCGAAATGTTCCTGATGTAAGGAGGTGGCCCTTAACATGACAGGATATCTGGAGCGCAGTCTGTTTATTTCGATATCACGCCTATCATGGTGGATGGGTAGTTGATGGTTAGACTGGATTTTTCGATATTCTCTGAGAAGGGAGTGACTTCTTCGTAGTTTCGGCGGTGGAATGTGACTCAGGATGGGAAGCCAATAGTTGGGTGTTGGGTCTAATTGTACCTAAAATCATTCGCATTGTCTGGTTTAATTGGGTGTCAATAATCTTCGTGTGTTTGCTATTGAGCCATACTGGGGAAGCATATTCAGCTGTCGAGTATACAAGTTCGATAGCAGGTGATCTGAGTACGGAGGCTGAGGACCCCCATGTGGTACCACATAGCTTTTGGATTATATTATTTCGCGTTTTCAGTTTTGCTGCCGTTCTTTGTAGGTGTTCTTTAAAACTTAAAGTTCTGTCAAGAGTCACTCCAAGATATTTTGGTGTTGAGTTATGAGTTAGTAGTCTGTCTTCAAAGTGAACGGACAGTTTTTTGTTGGCTTGGGCATTATTTAGATGGAAACAGCACACTTCGGTTTTCATCGCATTAGGCCGTAGCCTTCATTTGCGAAAGTATTCTCCCGTAATGGCAAGGTCATCCGTTAGTATTGTTTCTGTAACTGCCATGTTATTATGTCTTGCTGCAATGGCCCAGTCGTCAGCGTAGCCAAATTTCTGCGAATTTGTCCTAGGTAGGTCCACTATGTATAAATTAAACAGTAAGGGTGCCAAAACAGATCCCTGTGGCAGTCCATTGCTGAGCTTCATTTGGACACTTTTTGAGTTGCCCATTGTGACTTGGAAAGGTCTGTCGGTGAGCATGCTATCAATGAGTCTAGTTATCTTTTGACACGGGATGGCACGGATTAGTTTGCAGATTAGTCCTTGTCTCCAGACGGTGTCGTATGCAGCTGATAGGTCAATGAAAGCAACGGATGTTTTTTGCTTTCTTTGAAAACCTGCTTCAATATGTGTTGTTAGGGATAGGATCTGATCTGTGCAGCTGCGGTTTTAGTGATGTTTTTATAGGTAGGAAACTTTCCACTTAGTAGGAAGATGAAAAAGCTATCAAAACCGTTTTTACAGCAGTCTTTAATGCAGCATAAAAAAGAGGCACAGCTTTCTGAAGCCATTGTTGGTGACGAACTGTTGATACCCCTTTCTGAACTCAACCTTAAGTTCGTCGTTAGCCCTGACTGCGACCAATTCTTCTTGTATTGTGACATTCATTTGTGCAGTGTTATAATATGGGTTCATAATCTACTGTGGTATTTATATAGTCAAAAATCTTCAAACCTATTAATAATATTTGTATGAATGGCATTTAAATATTACACGTAGGCTAAAACATTACCATCCTGGACGTTTAACAATAACAAGTGCTTAATTAGATACATGTCCGAAGATTAGACATATGTCCGAAGAACATATTATGCGAAATGAATCCAGATATGCTCTCCTTCAAGCCATCCTGCAAAGAAAAATATTTGGATAACGAGGTCCAGGTAGAAGAAGAACATCTTGGTTAAAGGAACTTAGAATCTGGTTCAATATAACATCTGTGCAGCTTTTCCGCGCTACTGCAGATAAGATAAAGATTGCCATGATGATCGCCAACATTTTGTAACGGATAGGCATCAAGAAGAATTAGATTATTTCTGCGAAGAAAAGCTTCAATCATGGACTTTAATCTTCAGCATCATGGCTCATTTAATCAATACGGTTTTGCACTATGTTGTTACTCAAAGGATTTATTTTGAGTAAATCATGTGCAGGATGATGTAGAACAGTTCTTAATGCCTCTTCAACAGCTTGCAATATCAGTTCTCCGATATTTTAAGGTTTTCTTAATTTTGCTATGACTACTGAGATATTTTAGGATGCCAGCAAACCATTGTCTCGTTTTGAAATTAAAGCAAAGATTTTGTCCTCACTTTATCAGGATGGTACCTTCTTAGATGATCTTCAAGCTTCAATATCCTTCATATATCTTTCCTTTCTTTTATTTTATTTTGGTGCTTTTTTATTATTGATCAATGTCAGTGTCAGATCAGAATTATTCCGAATCTATACAGGAACCAAATGGCAAAGGTGAGGATTGATCAAGACCAATATACGGATGAATTTGAAATCCGGAAAGGTGTCCGCCAAGGCTGCATACTCTCTCCGATGCTTTTTAATTTATATGTTGAAAATATATTTGCGGAAGCATTAGAAGACACGGAATTAGGCATTAAGGTCAACGGCATACCAATTAGCAACCTACGCTATGCGGACGACACAGTGATTATAACTGATAATTTGGAAGATCAGCAGTTATTACTTGATAGGGTGAATAGCATAGGTAAAAAATATGGCCTCAAAATCAACATTTTGAAAACGAAATATATGGTCATTAGCAGAAACCCTCAAGAAAACCCGATAATATGCTTAGGTGACGATCGCATAAAACGCGTGAAAACTTTTAAATACCTTGGCACCACAATCAATGACCAATCGGATCCACAACAAGAAATAAAAACCCGAATACAAATGGCAAGACAAGCTTTTGTGAAATTCAGACCGCTCCTATGTAATCAAAACCTAAATTTCGAAATACGCTACAGAATGGTCAAGTGCAACATATGGTCCATCTTGCTTTATGGCATGGAAACGTGGACTTTGAAAAAAACATCTATCAACAAACTTGAAGCATTTGAAATGTGGTCATTGAGAAGAATGATGCGCATACCTTGGGTGGATAGAGTTCGAAACGATGACGTTCTTAAGAGAGCCGGCGTGGAAAGAGAACTCTTTGAATTAATTAAAAAATGCAAGATTGGTTACCTTGGGCACATATTGAGAGGAGCAAAATATGAAATACCACAGTTAATCCTACAAGGGAAGATCGAAGGTAGGAGAGGAGCCGGTCGCAAACAATTATCCTGGTTAAGGAACATTAAAGAATGGACAGGAATACACAATACAGGCGAGCTGTGTCACGCCGCCAAGAACAGAATTCTAGTAATGAGATAGTCGCCTACGCACTTTGGTGTATGGCATGTTAAGAAGAAGAAGTCAGTGTCTTCTAATAAGTGGTTACAGGGTTTTTTTACATATGGGTAAATTTTACACCACATTGTCACCTTTTTGGAGAGTTGAGCTAAATGGGGAGCCATTGGAAAATATGGGATGTTTCAGACAAATTGATATTTTGATCCTAAGCTTTCAAAACATGGACCTTGCCTTCGAAGAAATTTTGTTTATCATCTCTTAGAGAAAAAGTGTATACGATAAAGATAAAGATAAAAGTGTATTGCCATAGGTTGTGTAGAACAAGAAAAAGATATACGTTATGAAAAAGCATGATGAAAAAGACAAATAATACAAATATGTGGTAGCTGGATGTAACACCAACTGAAGAAGGATACGATGGAGAAGACAGGTTACAGAAAATTTTAGAGTATGCATAACAAGTCGTTTAATCTTATTATTGTGATATTAAAAAATTAAAGTCATTGTATGTTGCTATTACTGAACCTATGAGTAAAAAAGATATAAAATGCAATGGCAAAACAGGAAAAGCGATATTAACAAAATGAAAAAGGCATCAGGTGAATCGTGTGAATATTCTGAATTACATTTTCAATATTAACGCGAACGGCAAAAAGAAAGAGAGGCCCTAAGTTATTCGCCACTCCAAATGCACCGTTCCTGGCCTAATTTTGGCGGAATATTCATGTTAAGGGTTTGAATTGTGTATGCAGATAGAAGAAGTAAAGTCAAAAAGTGGCGGGATTAGAGTCGGTTAATCTGAATGCGTGGTAATGACTGTCGTTGTCGTTATATTCTTTCGCTTTGTTAAGCTCCAGTTGTCGCCTAATGTGCCCTCACTGATTTGCACTTTGTGTGCTCGAAATCGGTCACGGTCGATAACAAATACCACGTGTCAGAGGTGGTTTTGGGTATTTAGTTACTATATACGTAGATATGGGTGAATTAATAGTAGAAGAATAAAGGTGATTCTATTAATAGTTCCTTGCATTTTATTTTTAATTGTCACTTGTACGGTAAGAAAAGATCTATACTTGAGGATCAACACTGGGGAAGTATGGACAGTCAGACAACAGATGAATGGAAAAGCAGTATGTCAGTACCAGTATACAAAAACAAAGTGGATGTCCAACACTGTAAGAGACATAATTTTCTCCTGATTTTTGTAATATTTTTTATTTGGCCCAGCCAAAAATAATTTTAATACACGTAAAACATTTTGTATTATAGCATAGTTTAGAAATTGTAAGTACTAAATTCCAAGATCATTCTTGGTCTTCCAGTGGCGTATAAAAATTTTTCGTAAGAGTGAGAGCTAACGCTACTTGTATTGAAAAATTTTTACAAATTATGTGTACGTACTACTATTCTCTCCATAGCGCTAAGAAATTTCTAAACAAATATGTGAATTGGCCACATTGCAGTTGAACAATTTAGACATCGGATTATAATGCAACTAGTGATTTTGCCCGTCATTAATATAAATAAAAATAAATACTATTTATTAAAAAAAAAAACAAAATATGCAAAACTATGAACAACGGGTTAATGACACATATATTTATTTTATACCTAAAATTTAGCAAAGCTGTTCCGTTTCGCAACATTACCTTTATTCTGGCCATTTTAGCTCCAAATGCAAATATGGAGCGTGTAAAAAATGTGAGGCAAAACACCATAGTTTGTTGCATTTAGATAAATAATCCGTTCGCACTACCGATACTAATCAGCGGGTGAAGTCTAAACCTCAACACTAAGTGTCCCTTTCAGCTCACTCGAATGTAGCTCAATCATTTTTGTCTACAGCTTTCGTTCAAATATTCGATAAAAACGGTAGGGTTCATCAATGTAAAGCAGTCTTCGTTTTCTACATCCCTTTCATGTCTCGTAGTCTATAGAATTTGCGATAGAATTCCAGCATATAGTTTCGACATTGGAAACTTAGATATTCCACGTCATTTAAGGCTATCAGATCCAGATGTTCATGTTGCTTCAAAAATCGACATTCTCGTATGTGTTGATACCTTCTGGAAAATCTTGTGTGTAGGACAATTCTGTCTAGGTTCTTCTACTCCAGTCATGCAAAAAACAAGGTTCGGTTGGATAGTTTCCGGTCAGTTCAATGACAAAAGGGAATGAGTTTTATTCTGCAACTTCAGTAGAAATGATTCAAGTTCTGACTTAAATGTTCAGCGTTCATTCTTTCAGACCTGCACGTCAAACTCTGTGATGCAGGTCCTTTTCTTTTTTTATCTACATGAATTTTTGCCTATTAACGCCAAAAATGCAGCCAAGCGTATCGTCCATAAATGTATTAGGTGTTGTCGTGCAAGTCCACCTAAAAATCTGTCTCCAATTATGGGTGATTTACCGAAGGGTCGTGTTGACCCATCCCCTCCATTTTATATCACTGGCGTAGATTACGCGGGTTATTTTTTAGTCAAGGATCGAGAGGGGTGTGGATGCAAACTTTTAAAGGCATATGTAGCTTTATTCGAGTGTTTCACGTCCTGTTCATTTAGAACTCGTATCCGATTTAACTACTTATTCATTTATAGCAGCTTTTAAGCGCTTTGTAAACAGAAGAGAAAAACCTCTTAAACCTCTTAAGAAGTGTAACAATAAAACACTGAAAACTTTGTTTTCAAAACTTCCACAAAATTTATTTTAAATTCTTATCACTACAGCTGTTTCGGCTGATTGCCTTTCTCAATCACTTGAGTTTTGAAAACAAAGTTTTCAGTGTTTTATTGTTACATAAAATGAATTTCCATCAAGTAACGGTCGAATCCATCAATTACTCTTAAGAAGTACTCTGATAATGGAATTAACTTTCAGGGTGCCAATCGTGAACTAAAGAGAGTTTTATGATTTTATTAGGACTAATAAGCTAGAGATTCAAGACCACTCAATCGAAAGTATTGAATGGCACTTCATACCTCCAGAATCGCTGCACTTCAGTGTTAAGTCAATGAAGTCGCAAATAAAACGCGTCGTCGGCAATGCTCACCTCACGTATGAGGAATTCTCTACAATACTCACGCAAATAGAATCTGTCCTTAATAGTTGTCCTATATTTGGCAGTTGGGACGTGTAGTCGAGGTTCATTCAGGTCCAGACGGAGTTTCCAGGGTGGTGTCTATAAAGACGACGAGAGGGATCATCAAGAGAGCAGTATCTATTATCTGCCCTCTACCATGCAGTGAATAGTGCTAGACTCTTGAACAATTTTGCTCATTTTTGAAATTGTTAAGTTATTGTATTACACTCGCGATTATAAAATCCGGGTCATCTTGAAAATTTCAAGTTTCTTAAATATTTTTGCCTCTGGTGCAGTAATAATCTTTTTTTTTGGCTAATGTATTTTTTATTTGTCATCAATGTTTGTTTTGAAAGAAAAAAAATGGTTTTTTATTGTTTTTATTGAAACAAACAGAAAACAAATCAAATTGTTGATAAAACAGACATACGAAAAATGGAAAATACAGAACGTGTTAAAAAATCAGTGAAATTTCAATGACCAATATCGTATATTGCCTCCCCTTGCTCTAATAACCTCTTGCAGACGACGGGGCATACTCTCAATTTTTCTCCAGATTACATGTTGTGGTATGTTATTCCACTCTCTCACTAACAGATCCTTAAGCTCCTGTGCGTTGTTAGGAGGAGGTGTATGGGTTTGAATACGTTTTTTCAAATCGTCCCAGAGATGTTCGATGGGATTTAGGTCCGGAGACCTAGCTGGCCAGGGTACCCTCGTAATTCCAACTTCGTCCAAGTATTACATACTGATCCTGGCAACGTGCGGTCGCACGTTGTCCTGCATAAAAACGGCGTTTTCTCCAAGCCCTGACATGTTGAGCATAACATGTTCTTCCGGAATATCTGTAATGTACCTTCGTGCAGTTAGGGACCCATTTTCGATGAAGGGTAATTCTGTGTGGAAGTCGGAAGATATACCTCCCCAAGCCATGATCGAGCCTCCACCAAATGGCATTCTTGGAGCAATGCAAGCTTGTGAAAATCGTTCACCGGTTCTCCTCCAAACTCTTACACGTCCATCGGATCCAGTTAGGCAGAAACGGGATTCATCTGAGAATAACACTTTGCTACAATCGTTAATTCCCCAATGCGCGTATTGTCGAGCTAAAAGCTCGTCGTGCAACTCGAGGCACCCGGCGAAGTGGCGGTCCTCTAGCCATTACCCGAGAAGATAGTTAAGAAGAACGAAGTCTTCTTCTGACTGTTGCAACACTAAACTTTCGATTTCGTACTTCCTCTAGACGATTTTGATGCATAACCGCAGTTGAGGTCCGGTTTCGTAAAGCCTGAAACACAAGGAAACGGTCATCTAGTGCCTTGGTCGTTCTTCTTCGTCCAGAGCCAGGTCGCCTGGTTAGCAAACTTGCCTCCTGAAAGCGTTGAAGCACTCGTTGAACCGTAGAAAGGCTTACGCCAATAGTTCTTGCGACTTGCCGTTGAGTGTGACCGTCTTCCACAAGTGGAACAATTTGTGCCGTTTCAACAACAGTCAAAGGCATTTTTGTCAAAAAATAAACACTAATAATGGCACTAATAAACACTAATGGTGGCAATAATAAACGTTTGTCCGTTGCATTTGAACAGAAAGTCGAAGTACAAACGAGACATTTAAAACAAGCGGAGTTACAGGTAGCGTTCATTTTGGGAAGTGTACACTTTACCGCGAAATCGGCACTATTGGAATTCTTTGTTATTAAGAAACTCGCAACAATTCTCAGAAACATGCATTCGTTTGTATTTGTGGTATTATTATTTACGATAAAGCTCGTTAAAAATAAAATATCGGTGATTTTCAAGGTGACCCGGATTTTATGATCGCGAGTGTATTTAGAAAGACAGACCAAGTCGGTCGCTATTTTGTATCGTCGGTTTTTAATTACTATAATAGTACGTAATAAAACTGTATCAACCCTTATAGTTTTCTCCAAAAGTGTTAAACATTATTTAGTATTTAAATGGGAATAAGCCACAATTAAAGGTTAAAATACGTTTATTGACATTTCAATTTCCACTTCGGAAATCGTTCTCAAAATACAAACATTAGTAAATTTATTAATGAATTTACTAATGTTTGTATTTTGAGAACGATTTCCGAAGTGGAAATTGAAACGTCAATAAACGTATTTTAACCTTTAATTGTGGCTTATTCCCATTTAAATACTAATTACTTTAAAATGCCACAAGAAAATAGCTTCAGAACAATGTTAAACATTATGTTTAACACCAGTGCAGATTACCGTGCCTTTTAGTGCGACGAAAAGTTTTCTGCGAATTCCGTTAATCGTTTTGGTGTAAGTTGGTTGAATGTACTGTAGCGCCTTTGTTAGGGCGTAAAGCATGGCACTTTCTATGGCAATAACTCAAAATCAAAAGTTTTGGCACTTAGCACCTAAAAAACTTCCACTCTTCACTTCACATCCTCATTTAGAAAAAATTTCTATTAATAACATTCTTATTATTTTTGCGATAAGTTCTATAAACAAATATTTATAACGCCAATGGACAATTTATTTTCATTCAAACTATGAATAATAGGTATTTCTTCCTGTTTGAGATTTTTATCTATAGTATAATACCAAGAACATTTAATTGAATTGTATCCAAATACGGACATATGGTTTTATGCATTTTATTTCGATTTATATAAAAATAAGCAAAAATTTACTATAGTTTATTTTTATGAACGAGAGAGTAATTAGCATAATTTTAACTGGTAGCTCCGACCACTCCATGGGCGTGCTCAAGATTAATTGAAAAATTACTTTGAATAATTGTAAAAAATAAATTAATTATTTCAGTGTTATAAAGTGTTATGTGTATGTAAACAAAAGTGACCTCTTTTATCACACACTATATTAGAACTGACTGGCCTACATTAAAAAGGGTTTTAAAAAATTCACATTTTTTTTTAATTTATAAAAATTACAAAAGAGAAAAAGAGTTTTTAAAACCGTCTAAGGTATGTTAAATAGATGAATAAAAATATTAATATAAAACTTACAGCTACTTGTTACAAATCCAAATCAGATTCAGAAGATGAACTTTCAGAACCAAGATTTATAATAACTGGCTCGATCATTTTATCAGTAATATTGTCCAGCTTCCACATTTTTTCCTCTTCTTTAATAGTGTGATTTACTGCCTTTTCCCAGTTTTCAGGTTTTACATTATTTACGGCCTCCAAAAACAACTGTTTAACATCATGAATTTTAAAAGTGGTATTTTTTCTTGAAACTTCACTCTTTATCTGTGCCCATACCAGTTCAATCGGGTTTAATTCACAATGATATGGTGGGGATCTAAGTACTGTCATTCCACGATTTTTGGCAATTTCATCAATTTCGTATTTTTTAAATTTTTCTTTATGAAGGGCACACAACGAATAAAGTTCCTTTCTTATAGATCCGGGATGGTACGTAATATTTTTTGAACTCAGCCAATTCTGCAAGTCTTTTTTTAACCACTTGGTTGTGGGCAGTCCTTCTATAAGTCTGGAGTGATAACTTGCATTATCCATTACTATTACACAGTTCTTAGGAAGAAGATCTATCATTTGTTCGAACCATTCTTGAAAGACATCAGCGTTCATGTCTTCATGGTAGTCACCGGTACGAGTTGATTCAAAAGTTAATAAACCACCTTCAACAAAACCGTCTGAACTGCCAATGTGTACTATTATCAGCCTGCGTCCCTTTCCTGATGGTGGGTTTAAACCAGTAGATAAGTTATTTACAAAAGCGTGCCTTTGACTTGTAACAGTTTCATCCTGCCAAAATTTATTTGGTGTATGACCTTCGTTGATCCATGTTTCATCAAGATAAAATATTTTTCTTTTTTGGTTTCTCATTTCCTTTATGGTTCTTAGAAAATGTCTTCTCCATATGACAATATCGCTTCTTTCTAATAAAATAGACTTTCTGGGATTCTTTTTCCAGCGGAAGCCTATTTCTTTTAAAAGTTTCCATAACGTACTTCGACTCATTTCTGGGTAATCCTTCTCATCTCGAACTGAGACAAGAACTTTATCCAATGTTGGAAATTCTTGTCTAAAGAAGAATTCATGCACTTTCCGTCGAAGTCCTTCTTTAAAATGATATTCTATTTGAAATTTTGGTTTCCCTGGAGCATTACGTGGCATTTGAAAACTACCACATTTCTCTTCTTTAATAACTCTGTAAATCGTAGATTTCCCAACACCAAGTGTACTGCTGACTAACTCAACGGTCTCATCAACACTTTCACATAAACGTTTGTCTGTAAATGATTTAAAACAATTAAATATTAATGTTTTTTCATTAACTGTTAAAGGACCAATTTTTCGGCGTTTACACGGCACTTCCAAATTTTCCATAACACTAGTATACACAATAAACTGCACCTTGCAACTGAAGTACCTACTTTTAGTGAACTGTTAAGAATTTTGAATACGCCACTTGGACCTTCCTACAAAATGGAAAAACCCACTATCACATTTTCTGTGGAATAAGTTTAGAAGGTAATTATCTAGTCAATTACTGTCGTAGATTCCTGGAATTAAAGAATTAAATGTTTGATTGTTGAAACCCTTACTTCGTGGAATGCACTCATTTCAGATAAAATAAAACGTTTTATTTTATCTAAAGAATTAAACTTTATTTTGCAAATAGGTAGGTACTTATTAAACTTTTATTGGTTATATATAACCAATAAAATAAACATCTGACATTTCTTGCAAATTCATTAGTACCTGTTAACCTCCATCACTCCGACACTGGCAACCTTATTTAAGGATTAGTAACCCTCACAACTATTGTATTCTATTCTGCTCCAACCTTTATACCTGGTGGTCATACTCAATTTAAAATTGTTTTCCTATATACTTCTGTAAACTTGTTGACAAATATCTGTTTTTCATTGAGTCACCCGTATCAACAGTTTAGGGATTTGCATACATAATTTATTGTTTTATTACTCTCTCATACATAAAAATACACTATAGTTGGATACAATATGCAAAATATACTATGTGCATATTTGCCCCAGTCTGCTAATAACAAAGATAAAATATAAAAGAAAGAAATAATAATCCACTTCACGTCCTTGCGAGTCTATTTAAAAACCGAAGTTATTGAACAATGTTTAATGTAATAAAAGAAAACATATTAACTGCCCACTAATATTGATGTAGTGTTTAAAAAATGCCTCTATTTTTACCTTTAATTATTGAATAATACAAACAATTTATAATGTATGGACGTCGTGTTTATAAAAATGATACAGAAATATCTTTTCGGGGATATGAAAATTCGTTCCGCAGTTGCTAAGCTTTTTAAATAGCTACAGGAAAAATTAACAGTTTCATATTACGGTTTAGGTATCACGTTTCATTAATATTTTTCTTTGCCGCATTCAATTTAATAAATTCTGTGGGCTGGTAGTTGTTAAACAGTATTTTTAATGACTCTGAAAATACATTACGCCATAGGGAAGGAAAGAAAAACGCGTGATGATGCAGCATTCATCTTTTTTCGTTTTTATCATTTATTGAATGGTCAATATTCTGCTGTAATTCTATATCATACAATTCATTAATTATTATACAATTCCGATTGGAGAACTTATAATTTATTCTATTTCGAAGTTCTTGAAAAATGATTTTTTATAAACCAGTCAAAATAAAAAAAAATGTATTGTATTAGGTTTCAAATTGGAACTATTTTTTTTTTCAATCATTTAAACAAATTAAATATAAAATTTTATGTAGAAAATTAAAAAGAAGCCTCTTTGAAAAAGCTTTTTAGTAAAATCTATCGGGATCATTTTTTTGAGTCATCTAAAAAACTACTTTTTTGTTAATTTTGAGGTTTTAATCAATGCACAATGATCCCTAAAATTAAACCAATAATTTTATAAAGAATCATTTCTTTTCATCTAAGCTTTGATTTTCTTTGAACTTTCTTCAAACTGCCTAAACGACGCCTTTATACTTGGAAATCGCCAGCTGACAAGGTCGATAAAATAGTTAGAAACCAAATTGACTATATTTTAATAAACCACAGATACGCAATACAATCGGTGAAAGCGTACCCAGGTGCAGACGTGGCATCGGACCACAATCCTCTTGTAGCAAAATTCCAACTTCACTTAAAAAAGATACAAAAAAGCTACAAAAGTGATAAACTGGACATACAAAATTTAGAATCAGAAGACGTCAAAGAAAAACTGAAAAAAGAAATTAATGCAAACCTAGAATCCATAACGGAATCAATTGATGGTGATGTAGCACAACAGTGGCAATTCTTTAAAAATGCGATTATCGAACCAAGTCACAGAGAACTCACAACAACCAGATGCAAGAAAGGAGATTGGATGACAGAAGAAATCTTGGAAATGATGGAGGACAGAAGAAGGCAAAAGAATATCAACATCTGCATAATCAAATAAGAAGGAAAATAAGAGAAGCTAAAGAGACTTATTTCGCTGGAAAATGCCAAGAAATACAAGACTTACAAAACAAATATGATAACTTCAATCTCCATAAGAAAGTTAAAGAATTAGCTGCAGTAGCAAAACAAAAAACCTCAAGCATACTATTGGACAAACAAGGAAACATTTTAGTGGAGACAGAACAAAAATTAGGAAGATGGAAAGAATATACAGAGGAATTATTCCATGACCAGAGACAGGAAAATATATGAAGATAATCAGAGTAAAGACGAGGGACCCGAAATAACAAAGTCAGAAGTTATGCATGCAGTAAAGTCCATGAAAAATAATAAAGCTGCTGGTCTAGATGAAATACCAAGTAAATTGCTAAAACTGGTCAATAAAAAAAACATAGATCTTTTAGTCCAACTACTGAACACAATCTATTCCACAGGAATCATTCCGCGTGAAGTGCTGACATCAACATTTATTTGTCTACCAAAGAAAGTAAATGCCAAAGAATGTAGTGATTATCGAACGATCAGTCTAATGTCACATACCTTAAAAACCTTGCTAAAAATCATCCATAATAGAATACACGCTAAGCTGGAGATGGATATTAGTGATTCCCAATTTGGATTTCGGAATGGAATGGGCACAAGAGAGGCACTATTTTCTTTTAACGTGCTGACCCAAAGATGTTTGGATGTTAATCGAGATCTTTATGTATGCTTTATAGACTACAACAAGGCATTCGATAAGGTAAAACATGACCGACTTATAGAAGTACTCAAAAACAAGAATCCGGATGTGAGGGATGTAACATTGATATCAAATTTATACTACAGCCAACGATCAAATGTGAAAATTGGAAAAGAAGTGTCAGAAGAAGTGGAGATAAAGAGAGGGGTCAGGCAAGGTTGCATACTGTCGCCGTTGTTGTTTAATGCTTATTCTGAAGAAATCATACAAGAAGAAGCTTTGGTAAACGAGACAGTCGGCATAAAAGTGAACGGAAGTTTAATTAACAACATTAGGGATGCCGACGATACAGTCATAATAGCCGACAACTTGGAAGACTTAAAAAGAATAATGAACAAAATATTAAGATATAGTGGAGAATACGGACTCTCTCTTAACATCAAAAAACCAAATTCATGAAAATTAGCAAGAACAACAATACAAACGAAATATTAACGGTAGACGGCCAGCAGATTGAGAGAGTAAACAAATATACTTACTTGGGAACGATAATCACAGAAAATAGCAATTATACTGCAGAAATAAGAGTCAGAATTGAAAAAGCACGTGCCAACTTCGTGAAAATGAAAAAAATTTTATGCAGCAAAGATCTGACATTGGCCCTCAGAATAAGGCTATTTATAGTTAAATGCTATGTACACAGTGTACTCTACTATGGAGCTGAATCATGGACATTAAACCGGAATACAATAAATCGACTTAACGCGTTTGAAATGTGGACGTTTAGAAGATTGTTAAGGATTCCATGGGTAGATAGAATCACGAATACAGAAGTGTTAAGGAGAATAGGCAGAGAGAGGTAAATGGAAAATACAATAAAAGAAAGGAAATTGCAATATCTCGGACATGTGATGAGAGACGAAAGATACAACATCTTGAGACTCATAATTCAAGGAAAAGTAGAGGGTAGGAGAAGCGTATGAAGAAGACGCGTTTCCTGGTTGAAGAACCTGAGAGAGTGGTTTGGTTGCAGCTCAAGGCAATTGTTCAGAGCAGCTGCCTCGAAGGTCAGAATAGCCATGATGATTGCCAACCTTCGTCGCGGAGATGGCACTTAAGAAGAAGAAGCTTTGATTTGGAAAAGGTCCCGATGATAATTGAGTTTTAACTACAACATTGTTGCTAAGTTGTGATTAAAGATCATTAATCAGCTTCTATATTAATATTCCATATGTAGTCAAATAGTTACAGAGAGAGATATTATATCACTCAGTCTGGGCGTTCACGTGACGTGAAGGTGACGATTTAGTAGCGTATCGTTTACGTTGTAAAGTGAATTTTAAAAATTTATGAATGTACTAAAAAAGAATTTTTAGTAAGTTTGTGTATTTGTATTTGAAACGTAATTACGTGAAGTTTAAAAATTAGTAATGTATGTAGGAGTTATAGAAGTCGTAAGTATTTTAATTTGACAATGTATGTAAACAAAATTAACTTACCTAACTACTATATGACAAAGTAGTTCGACATCCACAAAAGGCCAAAACATTAACTTTGTCTGAAGAAAAGTCGTTGGATGATCAAGAAATATTGCAATCATTCATAAAGATTCAACGGAAAAATCCAGTCTAGTGTTTAGATCCCACATTCTGCTTCCTTTTTTTCTAGTTTTTATTAGAAAGTTTCTGTCATATTGATCTAAACGTATATTGTAATTCAAACGTGTAGTTTCAAGTGACCATCATGCCTAGACGTAAGTTGGATATTGATGAATTAATTGCAAATGTGCATAAATACTTTACCACGGAAAGAGACAATGGTGGACCTTTAAAGTCAGTTTTATGTATAAATCAACGCGTTTGTGATGCACTCGGGATAAGTGAAAGTAAGCTAAAATCTGTAATGAAGACTGTCAGAGATTCTCAAGAAGATCTTACTGTGACTGAGTATCACGAAGACAAGAAAACAACTCGTAAACATTCTAGGAGCATTGACTTACCTGATGGGGAAAAATTTGAAACTCGCAATATTTTGTATCGAATGCGTGAGAACAATCATGTCAGTTTAGATACTTTACTGGTCAAAAGGAGAGAAAGATAAGTTTCTGAAATTAAGAGGACTAGCCTTTGGAAAGTGTTGAGAGAAAGAAAATAAAAGAATTAAATTTTTGAGAGAATATACTAGACTTAAATCTGAAAATGCAACATTCGTCTGCTTAGATGATACATGGTTATTAACAAAAGGTGGAATTAATAGAATTTGGCAAAAAGTCAGCATAAAATCAATAAAACACACAGATATCGAAGGCAAAAGACACATCATTCTTCATGCAGGATAGAAAGAAGGCTTTATAGAAAACGCAGATTTGATTTTTTCTTCAAAATCAACATCTGCTGATTTTTATGAAAACATGAATGCAGATATGTTTGTTAAATGGCTTGAGGAGAAACTGTTATCTAGTCTGAGAGAACCATCAGTTATAGTTTTAAATAATGCACCTTACCATTTGGAGATTTTGGAGAAACAACCAAACAGTCGTGGAACGTACCGAGCATGAAAAATTGGTTAGTTAAAAATAAAGCAATTTTCCGGAATACGACTTCAAATCAGAGTTTCTGAAAATTTCGAAACGTAATGAAAAACCAACAGTTTATATAGTTGACCAAATTGTATCAAGTTATGGACATCAAGTACTACGATTATCGCCGTATCACTGCCAGTTTAATCATATCTAACACATCTGGGGTATATGTAAAACGTATTATGATAATCACGTTGGATGCAGTGGATACAGTGACGATGCAGTTAGGGAAATGTAGCAAGAAGCTCTTAAAACTGCAATTCCAGAAATATGGACCAAAACTATAAATAAATATGAATGTTATTTACAAAATAATTGTACAGCAGGTTAACCATTATATTTATACATTCATTATTAGCCAAATTAACAATAATATTTAAAATTTCATTTGAATTTTTGCTCCTCATTTTATACAAATTAACTCTAACTGATAATACACTCAAAAATATTCTAAACAAAGTATGTAATTAAACAGATTATGGCCAGTACAGTTTACCGTGCCTTTCACTACATCGAAAGGTTTTCTGCGAATTCCATTAATCGTTTAGAGGTGTAAGATGGTTGAATGTACTGTATGAGTAGTTGAAACTGCACAAGAAGACCCTGTTGAAAACACTAACATGCAAAATATTGATATTTTCCATCCCTTTACTGAAAGGGTAGGTGGGCACTTATCACTTTTCTATTAAAAAAAAAAGAATTTTTGTTTTGTTATATACAGATTGTTTGTATAAATAAACAAACAAAATTAATCCATTTGAAACTTCCACTCTTCAATTGTTCTATTTTAGACCATTTTTCTTCTTGATTTCAATGTTTAACTTAATCGAGATGTTAGTGATACTACATCTAATGTGATCAGAACATAGTTATCTGGTAGCTGAATCCCATTTACAGCATTAACTAAATAATTAGTAATAAACAATTTACAATTATAAACAATATTGACAAAAGTTGTTTGACTCTAGTAGTAAAACAGTAAAAAAAGAAGACTATTTTTAACGAAATAAACCCTTTAACGCTTAAACGAATGTCTCTTCTAGTCAATCCATCCTTAAAACGTTTTGTCACCAAATCTTAAAATCCCGTAATCTGCCCATAAATCAGAATATATGGTAACAGTGTCACGATAATTTTCTTGTGATACTCCATATGGGCGAGTCGGACAACTGGTAATAATAATTAGTTGTAGACTAAAAGTAGGTGTACCATAAATACACCGAAATTAATAAGTACCTTTTATATAATTTACTCCGCACATCTGTTCTTGTATACGAAGATTTATATGATTTAAAAGACGACTTGAATTGAGGGTGTGCTTTATGTAGTTTGTTTATGAGGCAGAGTTGCCGGATTTAGAATTTTTCGCATATACCGACAATTTTTATAAACGTACTCGTATGTGGGATTTGTGAGTTGTCTTTTGGTTGAATTTGGTCACAAACTGAATTTTTTTTCAAGTAAACATAACAGAAAAGACTTTCAGTATATATTTTTTAGAAAAAATTACGCTAAAATGAGTGTCGCACAAATACATTTTTAAAAACAGTAGAGGACAAAGATCTATGATAGAATATATTCTATAGATTCTCTCAAATCTTGGATGTAAGAGCACTAACATCAGTAGAAAGAGGAATCGATCATAACTTGGTATTGTGCGAAATCCGAATGAAAACACATATATATGTGGTAACAAAACACCAGAATACGCCACAAAGATAAAAGTCGAAAGCTTATAGGATGACTCCACAAGATACCTATTCGAAAAAAGAATTACCGAAAAAAGCAGAAACACATATATCACAGAAAGTGACGAAGTCGAAGAAAGCTGAGCAAAAATTAAGTCTAATATCTTAGCCTCGGCCAAGTTAGTTCTTGGTGAAAGAAATTTAATAAAAATAAATCGTTCCCAAGGCGAAGAACTCCATGGTTTTGTACACAAGTGAAGGAGAAATGTAAAGAAAAGAAAAAAGCTTATCTGAAATACATGTCAACCAAAACACAATAGGCATGCCATAATTATAAGACAATTAGAAACGAAATAGATGCACTTGAAAGAAAAATAAAAAATGATCACTGGGAACGCTTTTCGAAAGAAATGGAACATGATTTTTACGGTCTACAAAAGGAAATATGGCATAGAAAAGGATACGAGGATTGACTACCTAAAAAAGCTACATGCAGAGTAAGAACAAACGACGCTAGAACCGGAAACAACAGAAATTACCACAAATGAAGAACTTAATATAAATGTACAGGAAAATATTGTCGGAAATATTATCGGAAAATACTTGAAAAGCTGAAGAACAGAAAAGAAATATTGTGGAGCAGCAATGGCAGAACAGTTTAACAACATTAATTAATAAAATTGTAGCGTTTTAAATTTGGTGGAATATTTTCGTTTTTCTGTTTGCAAATGAATTTTAAAACGGTCAATATATTATGGCATTTTAAGTTGAGATTCTAAATATCAAGTTTTGGTATTCAGCTGTTTTTGTCTTTCGTCGTTAAAACGCAATAAACTGGAATATTTAAAAGTTGTTTCGAGTCCCCTAATATAATATTGCAAGTCAGGTATACGGTCTTTCTAAGACGTATTAACTGAGAATATTTTTTTTGTCTTTGTTTACATTAATATTCCCCTATTCTCTGTATGTATTGTGAGGTAAAAAAATTTTCAGTTAACCAATTTAAAAGTAAATAATCAAGAAATTTTTTTGTTGGTTCGTTGCTAAGAACGAGGTCAAAAAAGGGTAGATTGTTTGTTTTAAGTTTGTAGGCAAAAACTAGCTGTGAGACGTAAAGGGAAATTTATTTTGCGTTGAAATTTGTAAAATGTAAGGCATTAGGAGTCGACATTTAAGCCCCAAGCAGAGCAGACGTGCTACAATGGAGTGAAGCAAGAGATGCCAGAGTAGAAAGATTTTTTTTTGTGTTATGTCTTAAGACCGGTTAAGGTGATAATACTCTCTGAAATATGGCAGTTTAGAACATAGTAATCACCATAAGATTTGTGAACCGGCACTGAAGAAATTTGGAAAATTATTATATAGGATGTCCCCGTTGTGAGCTTGCTTCCTCCACAGAAAATAATTCTACATTTCTTGATTGTTCGTCCCTGAGTATGGAAATGGTTTGCTTTATCCCTGTTGGAGAATATGTCCAGATAGAGTCCCATAGATGTTAACAAGTTTTTTTGAAAGTTAAGTGCTAAACAGTGAAATCAAGGTAACAATTAACATTTTAAATTTTAAAGTAAAGACATACATTATTTTTGATAATTATTAATAATTGCTTTCGTTAAAATTTAAAAGAATTTTGTAATAATTAATAAATTGTAAATTTTATGGTTTAACTTAGTTGTCATTTTAATAGTTTTTTTTTTTAATTTAATGCTAACATGTGACAGCTAGCTTCATTTGTTTCGGTATTTATTTGTTTTGTTTGTTTTAAAAAAAGGTTAATCTCTGTGCGGTAATATTTGTAAGTTTTTGTAGTATCTTCATCCCCTTTGTAAACGGAGTTTGCAAACGGACACATGTAAGTTTTTTTATTCTGTATTTGGCAACTATTTATATAGTATATTTTTTATGCCATTTATGTGTTGATAACTGTTTGTATGAGACAAAAATAAACGTTTTGATTTGTTTCTCTGATCCATTTTTGTTTTTATTTTAGAAAATCTCCTAACCTTTTTGTATGTTTACTTTTTAGGAAGGAAGAAACTTTCTTTCCTCCAGCAGGAAGTTTTCTCGAAGCGCCGTCCCTTTTAAATAGCTAGAGGTATTTCTTCTTGTCTTTTTTTTGCCCATTTGTCCAGGAGATTTATGTAAGTAACCAATTGTTTTCATATTTTGGTAGTTACCCCAATCTCAACCCCCTTGCCATTCACTTATACACGACCCCAGCTCTCCAGCAACCCCCTGAGTGCCGTTCGCATACGTAACGTTAATTTTGCTTGCCTTATCTTCGCCCCCATAGTTTCTGCCCCCAATTCTTCTACCCCCATGTTCTTACCCTATGGTAAGCAAAATAATTTCGTTACAAAATTATAAAACACAATAAAATACCGGAAGAATGGAGAACGAGCGCCCTAATTCCACTATTCAAAAAAGGAGATAAAAAACAGCCAGAAAACTACAGAGGTATAAACTTGTTAAACACTGCGCTAAAACTTACAACTAAACTGTTACGAGTGCTAATAAATCAGAGGATAAGTTTAGCAGATGAACAACAGGGTTTTCGTAGTGGAAGATCGGATATTCGTTATAAATAAAATTACTGACAAATCACTAGAGTATAATAGACCAGCATTTCTGTGTCTGATTGACCTAAAGAAAGCGTTTGACAGAGTAAGACTCAAAGATGTAATCCATCTTCTATATAATAGAGAAGTTCCCCTAAATATTATAGAAACCATCGAAAACATCTACCAAAACAACAAAATGGAAGTCAGAATAGATGAAAAACTTACAGAACCTATAGAAATATTCATTGAGGGTATTCATTGAGCCCCATGCTTTTCAATTTCATCATGGATGAAATCATCAAAAGCGTTAACAAAGGAAGAGGATACAGAATGGGAAAGAAAGAAATAAAAATACTCTGTTACGCAGACGACGCAATTCTGCATAAGCTCTTGCATAAGCAATGGGGCTAACGGGAGTCTTTAAGTAACTTCCAATTGCTGTTTCCAATCCATTATTGTAGGTGAGTAATGTTATGTTCCAGGTCTGAGCAACGCATTTTGGTGACAGCTTTATAAAACTCGTTTGATTTATTATATGTTCAGATCGAGAACCATCGCACATTATAGCTAAATTTATAGCGTATGGATAAATATTTATACCGTTTACATTTTTGGGTTAATTAGTACATATTTATGCGCGTATTTTTCACTTTTTTGCATACTTGTCTAAGTCTAGTGATAAGCTAGATAAATCTTAGTTGACTAACTTGGATTCCAGAGCTTTTTGCGTGATTAAAGAGTTTTCACATCCATATAACAAAGTAGATATTAAAATCATTGTCTTATTTTTATTATTGTAATATTTCTTATCATATTCTTTATTCTTCTGTGAATTGTTTCGCATATATACTGAAACCTAGTCAATTTTGTAACTAATGTCTCTATATTTCTTGAAACTTATCTTAGGTAATTTAAATGACGTTGTTTGTTTGTTCTTGCTATATAAAAACAAAAATTTAAAGAATTGTAAACTAGTTTACATATATTGCGGCAACACTGAAAATCTCTTTTAATAAGATCTGGTATGTCCTTATACGGTTAGGATATTACGTATTACGCATTCGAAAACACTCCCGAAGCAAAAGCAAAGCAAAAGTAATATTTTAATAAACATACCGTGGACGCATACCCATAGTTATGCATATATAACCGGCTTTCGATAATATCTCCGTCCTTGTTCGGCAAATGTATAAAAGTAATGAGTTTCTATAACTTTTACCAACCCCACTGTGCAAAGAAAGTACCCAAAACAGCCTTATTTATTAAAGTTCACATATTTGATATTAAAAACGTGCTTTAAGTTCGCATCGGAACGGCGAATTCTTAAGGAAACTTTTTGTTTTTTGTTTTTGATTTACTTCCTTGGGTCAGTAGCCACTTTTATAACTTTAAACGTGATAGGTAATGTCCTTTGACTGCTTTCTTTTATATCAAGAGCGAATATTCTTTGAGAAATTTACAGTTTTGCTAGATATGTTCAAAAGTTTGTTTTAATGTGGAAAGATTGAAAAAATATAGATTCTTTAATGAAGTTATTTCCTAAAACATTCGTTTACAAGTACATTAAAAGTATATTTTGATAAAATAAAGTTTATATTGCACCTATTTAATATGAGTAATTTTAAAATGTCTGATATTCCAATGTAACCCAAACTTAATAATTTGTCAATTGTTAAAGATAAAAATTTGGTAGGAAATCCTAAGTTACCTTGTAGGGAGTTGATTCCTTGTCTTATGTATGTGATGCTAGGCTCAGGAACAATAATATTAAATATATAATAAATAATAAAAACAAAAAAAAATCGGTTGCCTGTAAAGTCGGTTTTACGGGCGAAGATTTTACGTGACAACGTCTTTTTCTCGGTAGAATATTTATGATATGAATATTATTAAATTGCACAATAGGAACAAGGAATTGAATGAAAATAAGAATTGCATTACCGATTTATTAGGTATTTTATATATTATTTATATTTTATATATTATATTTTTATATATTATTTTATATATTATTTATTTTATATTATATTATTGATCTTATTATTTTCTACAAAATTTATTTGAAAATTTTTTCGATATATCAATTAGTTGCGGAGATATCGATCATTGAAGTTATTGTTTGCTACCAGTATTTTATATATTTATTTTTTTCAGTTATAAAAAATTACTATTTCCAATTGTGTCTACCAAGTATGGTCACATGTATTTGCCTACATATTAAATAATAATAAGTACAGATAATGTTATGTGACGTTCACTTCTGATTATATATATTTTAATATTTTTATTTTAAAGAATCAATTTGAAAATCAAAACACTTATTCAGATCGAAGGTTCAAATTTTTGCTAAATAAATTTGAAATTAATTAAAATTTGTAAATGTAAATGGTAAAGTTGAAAATTAAAACATTTACTAAAATTGGAATTTGAAATTCTTGCTAAACACAGTTAAATTCTAACTCCGCGCGTGGTGATTGGTCGGTTTAGTTCGTTTGTTTGGTCGCCCTGTTTTGACAGGTTAGAAGTTATAATTTGTTATTTTAAATGTTTGACTAGCAATACGCGCTGTTTCTTCTCAATCGACTGAATTACGATTGATTGCAGAGTGATTTAAACTAATAATTTACTTAACACTATCAACATTTGTCAATAGTATGACATAACCTATAAACTCAGTTTCTCAACTTTTGTGTCAATCTAACAATTAATCAATCAATCATAGTTTACGATAATGAAATATTAGTGTACAATTATTTACCTTTATTGTTGTAGTTGTTGTAAATGACGAATCTAAGCACTCCACATTTTCACTACAGACACAGCTGACGATACTTTCAACGATTTTCAACTTTAGCGATTCAACGCGCCTAATTCTCTAGTGCCGCGCGCAGCGGACCGATCATGTTTGAGTGGGAGAGAGACGCAAGGCATTCGCCGGTCCGGCGGGCCTCTCTCTCGTTCGGCGACTCACTGTAACAGACGTGAGCGGGCGTTACACTTTTTCTTAAATGACTCCGAGCCACAACCTAATTTAAGACGTTGTCACGTCAACACGTTTACGTTTCATGTCGCTATTGCGTCCATAACGAAGATTATTTTTCACGTTAAGAACGGCTATGAATAACTATTCTGATGAGACTTTTTAAGTCGAAATACGTATCAATAGATACATAGACGCTTTGAACGTGAAATCAAATCTTTTCTGTCTTTTTCATTTTAAAAACGTTTATATTTATCAACGCATCCTTTGTAATATTCCATCTAAGCAGATTCGTTCCCACGACACATTTCTAGATCTCTGTCTTCGTTCGTTAGCGTTTCCGAGACCATAAGGAACTACTGATTTTCATGATTATTTAATTTTTTTAAGTTTTAACGGGTTATTTATCGCCAATTGGAAAATCCAAGTAAGAGACAGAGCAGAATGGAGAAGAAAGCTTGAGAAAGTCGAGTCAATTTATGTAGCACCATGATGATGATAAAATATATATTGGTAGAAATATCACTCGTATCAGAAATTGGTATGCAGTTGGTCAGGTGCTTATTTAATTCTGCAGTCACTAATATACTATGTTCTCGCTTTTTGTATAAATTCCTGACTTTGGTAATCTCATTTCGCCGATTCCTAGACGATCTATTTTCATTTTGACGTGACAACGTCTTAAATTAGGTTGTGGCTCGGAGTCACTCATGAAAAAGTGTAACGCCCGCTCACGTCTGTTACGATGAGTCACCGAACGAGAGAGAGGCCCGCCGGACCGGCGAATGCCTTGCGTCTCTCTCCCACTCAAACATGATCGGTCCGCTGCGCGCGCAGCACTAGAGAATTAGGCGCGTTGAATCGGTGCGTGCTTGTGTCTATGTCTTTCTCGAGCGTTCTTGGCGTTGGAAAACCGAGAAAGCGTCATAATACAAGTTCACACGTGTGGTTAAAGTATCGTCAGCTGTGTCTGTAGTGAAAATGTGGAGTGCTTAGATTCGTCATTTACAACAACTACAACAATAAAGGTAAATAATTGTACACTAATATTTCATTATCATAAACTATGATTGATTGATTAATTGTTAGATTGACACAAAAGTTGAGAAACTGAGTTTATAGGTTATGTCATACTATTGACAAATGTTGATAGTGTTAAGTAAATTATTAATGTCATTCAATTCCTTGTTCCTATTGTGCAATTTAATAATATTCATATCAATAAATATTCTACCGAGAAAAAGACTTTGTCACGTAAAACGTAAAATCTTCGCCCGTAAAACCGACTTTACAGGCAACCGATTTTTTTTTTAATGTCTTTTATTACAATGTTAAATTTTCCAGCTACAAATAGGCTTTTAGCATTTCAAGTGGAGACTCCTAAAAGATTTTTTTATGTGATGGTTGTTTTCACAACGTTTTCTGTAATAAATACTCACTCACAAAATATTTCAAAATATGTCAACAGAATACATCAATACACGTAATTAAATTTAAATACAAAATAAATATTACAAAATACATGTTAATCTCTCTTCTACCTCAATAAGAATCTAATATCTCAGTTTCTAACACACACAGAATTAATATTCATAACTATTTTTATACTTTATTGCATAATATGCATACCGCAAGAGAAAAATTACATAATTTTAAATAAACAAATAGTTTACGTCACACCACCGTTACCTTTTGGTCGATCGGTAAATAGTTCCAGACTCACTTTCGACGAACCAGTCTCGGTCTAATAGTAAAATATTCATTCGGAAACGAGAAGAGTCAAGAATCTTGTAGAAATGACCTTGGTAGTCTACACGTCGAAGACCCAACTAATAATATAAATCTTTCTTAATGATAGTAATTTTTTATTGAATTTCAAATTAGGTAGCCAAGGCAGCGAATTATTAGAGATCATCCATCCTACCTACTCTTGGGTTTGTCTCTTCCACATATGGACCAGAGACGATTTACGATGTTTGTTATGGATGGATTCCGCGAATTGGTCTTTAAATTAGACGCTTTGGTATAATAGAGAGATTAAAAAAATGTATCAAGCATATTATTATCATCCTTTTTAAACTAAGTATCGTGTAGGTGTGTCAAGTGGTTATTTTTTATTTACTATTTAATTGTAATATACAGTTCACGACTTTTTAACAATTTTTTAACCATGAAACCTTACAATAATAAAATTGTTGGGTGACTGAACTAATTAAGGCCCATTTTCATATGTTTTATCATAGTTGAGTAACTTAATCATTATATATAATATTTTTCCATAATAAAAGGAGGTTATTTTTTTTATTAATTTAAATAAAAAAAAAAAACTTCTTTTTATTATGGAAAAAGGCAATTGTAATTTTGGAAACAGCAGCACGAAAGATTTCTGTAGGTGACTGGTCAAGCCACCTCCTCAGGTCTTCTTTTTCACGTGCCATCTTCGCGACGAAGGTTGGCAATTCTGATTTTAAAGCGGCTTCCCACGATCGGCGATATTGCGGACGGACGCGGACCAGCTCGCACTCACGCACCGTAGGAAATGTCTCGTTCTCGTCCGTGATAGCACAGGCACGTCTATGCTGGTGCGTCGTATCCATCGAGAGTCGGTAGTATTAAAGGTGCGGTACATGCCCGTTCGACGCGATCCGAGCGCGTCCGTGTTTTAACAGACAAGTTTAAGCCAGAAATTGTTCATTCTCTGACACGAGTAGTTGTCTGTAGTATTGTCAGAGTTGATTTGCAGTTTTTTTTATAAGTTTTTTGCTAAAAAATGGAATGGACAAAGTTATTTTTATTTTTTTAAATTTGTATCAAAATGAACCAAGTTTATGGAATTCTACGACGTCAGAGCATAATAACCGGAACGATATATACAATGCATGGAACCGAATAAAAAAGCAATTGAAGAATAGTACTATTTCGATTAAAGACTTCAAAAAGAAGAGAGACAATTTAATGTCGACATACAAAAGGCAAAAAACAAAAGTAGAGACCTACAGAGACTATCCCGGGCCGTAGGAAGAGCTCTGTCTGTGGTACGTTGTCGTCCGTGCTCATCGGCTGTGCGCGATGATCTGTAGAATCGCTGATCGTGGGAAGCTGCTATTCTGCCACTCTGAATAGTTCGATTGATGTGCATCAAGTTACGCAACCATGAGATTCTTGTCCTTCCTCTACTTCTCTTGACCTGGATTTTCCCATGTATAATTAATTGAAGTATGTTGTATCTTTCATTACGCATAACATTCCCCAGGTATTGCAGCTTTCTTGTCTTGATGGTTTCCAATATTTCTATTCTTTTGTCGACTCTTCTCATGACTTCATTGTTTGTTACATGCTCGGTCCATGATATCTTCAGGATTCTTCTATACATCCACAGTTCAAATGCTTCCAACTTTTTGGTA
The DNA here is from genome assembly GCF_040954645.1 of Diabrotica undecimpunctata. Taxonomy (NCBI): domain Eukaryota; kingdom Metazoa; phylum Arthropoda; class Insecta; order Coleoptera; family Chrysomelidae; genus Diabrotica; species Diabrotica undecimpunctata. The sequence goes on along the minus strand of NC_092808.1, from coordinate 3,887,257 downwards.
GTTCACGCGTAAAGTGTCCATGCTTCCATCCCGTAAAGCAGAGTCGAGAAAATATAACACCTTGCCAGCCAACTCTCAAGTCTAATTTCAGTTCTCTTGCACAAGGTACCTTTCTCTATTATTTTACGGATATCAATAGGCAGTTGATCTGGCCCCGGGCTTTTTCTGTTTCTGGTTCTCTTTAGTGCATACAATAGTTCTTCGTTTATAATTTCTATACTTGTTTCTCTGTGCTAGAAAGATATATTTGTAGGTTTTATCTGTCGAAGAGCTCTTCCATATATTCTTTCCATCGGTTTAGCTTTTCGACAGTCGTTATCATAGTATTTCCAATTTTATCTAAACGAGTTGTGTTGTGGTTTCTTTTTTGCAGCCCTGCCATTTCTTTAACCTTTTTATGTAGGTTGAATAAGTCGTATTTGTTCTAAAGATCTTCTATCTCTTTACATTTTTCCTCATAGTAAGTTTGTTTTGCCTCCCTTATCATTTTTCTGATTTCATTGGTAATAATTTTGTAATTGTGACTGTCTTTGTTCTTAACTTGTCTTCTTTGGTCCATCCTGCCGAGTATTTCGTCGGTCATCCAGTTGTCTCTCTTTCTTATCGCTTCTTTTAATAACTCTTTGCATGGAACGAGTAGGCAGTTTTTTAATGTTTGCCATTGTTGGTTTATCTCGTAGGTCTTAGTATCTCATTTATTAAAGTTTTCATATATTTTCTGTTGGAGTTTGTATTTTATATCAGCTTTGGGTTTCTTTGGGGTTTTCTAATACGCTTAAGCTTAAGCGTGACATTAGCGATTAGTGGGTTATGGTCTGATGTAGTAGGAGTGGATGATTTAGTAGGATAAAAACAGCTTATCTGATATGGAGTTATGGAGAAAATTTATGATAAGATGATGTATTGTGTCTTCATTTGTTATTTTGGTCTAGTTTGGTGTATTCGGCATCGTCTTCTCCAAAAGCTTTCTAGGGCTGCCCCCTTCTTGCACTTCTTTATTTGTTTATATGCACACTTAATTTCTACTATTTCGTTCAAGATTGTCGGCAACTTTTAAAATTATTATTTTACTCATAGACTAGGCGGGATCTGTAGAAATTCAGACCATAATGGACATTTTCCATAGGAAGCTATTTTTTTGCCGAAATCCCTTCAGGATGTGCCCAATATCGATAATCACGATATGCGCCAGTCGCAAACCCTGTGCTAAATTTTTTATTTAACAAAATCTGAAAACAATTGAAAATTTCTCATTTTTTTGCTCCTATTTTCGTTTATAATTCGGAAAATATTGATCCTAGAGAAAAAATTATACGAAGTTAAAAGTTTCTTTATTCAATTTTACACAATATTTCGTTAGCTAGAAATTGAAAATTTAATGTTTATTGTTGAAAAAATAGCAATAATTGGAAAAAAAAGTACAAAAAAATGAAGTTAATCCTTTAAATGTTTTCGACTTTCTAAAATTGACTTACAAGCTCCATATTACGCCTAGAAAAACCTCTTAATATGTTTAAAACGTGTGCTAAATTTTGTTAAGATCGGTCGGATAGGTTTTGCATAATAATTTTGCAATCCAGCCTACTGGAAAAAATCGCAAATTTAAAAAAAATTATAGTAGGCCCTAAATAAGGCACTCAGGTAGTTGCAAATTGTTTTTTCATATAAAGGAAGGCTCAAACTTTCAAACGCTTTTTGTAAAATTCAAATCGGTTCACTAGGAGAGCCTAGAAAATTTTTTAAAGTTTTAAACATTTTTTAGACTTATAAACAAATTGAATAACTTTACGAACTTTAAACATATCCTTCCAAAAAAAGAACAAGATTTTAAAATAAATCATTGAAGATTGAGTCAAAATAAAGTTTAGTTATGAACAAAAAAATTTTTTTATTTTTTTTCGTTCGCCTTTGTTTTAACAATTTAAATTATTTATTAACAATTTATAAATACATATTTGTTTACTAAAAGTAACAATTTACTTCAATGTATAAATTGCAAGCTCAAAAAAATGCATGAAGAAAAAATGCAATTACTTGTTTAACATACAATTGTTTATTGCAAATTTCCCAATTTGCAATTAAAAATGTTATTTGAAAATATGATATTTGAAATCCTTGTCGTCCGAGACATCGATTCAAAAAAAAAAGAGCAAAATTGGTTAACAAGAAGCCAAGATAATGCAATTTTTAGCGCACGCTATGATTTTGAACTCGCCGATTCACATTTCGAGTGAATGTCCCCCACCACCACCTCTCATGCATTCCGAGCGACATTTTACGCGAAAACGGTTTTTTATTTGTCTTTTTTATGGATGTTGGCATGAAGCGCATTACGTAAAACTTTTCATATAAAAAGTACTTGACAAGACGAGGGTACTTGTTTAAAAACGAGCCCTCTATCACTTATGGTTACACGGCAAATGTATGCCAACTTTGACCTTCAATATCTCGGCAACCAGTAAGCCGAATGTATCTTTTTTTTTAAAGAAGCGTTTTTCATGTTCTTTAAGTGTATAAATTTTGAAATTGATATGTTTAAAGCTCGTAAAGTTATTCAATTTGTTTATAAGCCTAATATATATAAAAAATGTTTAAAACTTTAAAAAAAATTTTAGGCTCTCCTAGTGAACCGATTTGAATTTTACAAAAAGTGTTTGAAAGTTTGAGCCTTCCTTTATGTGTAAAAAAATTTGCAACTATCTGAGGGCCTTATCTAGGGCCTACTATAAATTTGAAAATTTGCGATTTTTTTCCAATAGGCTGGATTGCAAAATTATTATGCAAAAACCTATCCGACCGATCTTAACAAAATTTAGCACACGTTTTAAACATATTAAAAGGTTTTTCTAGGCGGAATATGGAGCTTGTAAGTCAAGTTTAGAAAGTCGAAAACATTTAAAGGATTAACTTCATTTTTTTGTACTTTTTTTTCCAATTATTGCTATGTTTTCAACAATAAACATTAAATTTTCAATTTCTAGCTAACGAAATATTGTGTAAAATTGAATAACGAAACTTTTAACTTCTTATAATTTTTTCTCTAGGATCAATATTTTCCGAATTATAAACGAAAATAGGAGCAAAAAAATGAGAAATTTTCAATTGTTTTCAGATTTTGTTAAATAAAAAATTTAGCACAGGGTTTGCGACTGGCGCATATCGTGATTATCGATATTGGGCACATCCTGAAGGGATTACAGCAAAAAAATTGCTTCCTATGGAAAATGTCCAATCCAAAACAGATCCCGCCTAGACTATCAGTCCATAGTTCTCATTCAGTCTAGGTCTCAATTAAAAATTGTTTTAAAATGTATGCAACATGCACTATAATACATAATTTTATAAACGCCTCGTTCATTCTAAAAATATCTCTTTCGCCGTAAAGTAATTTTGTAGAAGATTCCTAGTGCTTACCAAGTTTTGCGTTGGTAAATGAAGGAGATAAGTTTAATAGACTTTATAATAGGTATTAAAAGTAACTTGCAATGTTGTCTGTTTATATACAAGTACAAATACGTGATACTCGTTTGATGTTTATGTATGCAAACCAGTTTCCATTGTGTGAACGCTGCCATTTTACTCTTACGTGTCAGAGGTCTTATGTGTTTCTAAATATTTTGTTTCTTACTCAACGATTCTTATAAAAATATGATAGTTTTTTTTTGTTTTTGTTTAAAACACATTACAATGAAAAAGTCGAAGAACTTCGAAAAAAAAATAAGTGAAAAGAAATAGGTACACAACAAATATAGTAAACGGAACTATTATATAGCATTGAAGCTATTCCACCTTTTGGTAATTTAAAGAAAACCCTTCTTCTAGTGCCGATTCCACTAATGAAAGTTGACTATATCCATTGCAAATTCGTCTCTATCTTCCGCTTTTCTTAAAAGTGTCTGTGTTTAACTCGGTCCAGTCAGTCGCGAATGTTTTTCAACCAGGATATTTGTCGTATACCATTACCTCTATTCCCTTCGATTTTAGCTACAACAACTCATACTTCTTTTTTTCTAAGTATGTGAACCAAATATGCTGTCTTTCTTCTTTGAATAGTGGTCAAAAGTTCTATGTCTGTTCCCATTCTATGCAACACCATTTCGTTCGTAATATAATCATTATTCTTCTAAAAAGCCACAAAGAAAATTCTTCCTTTAAAAAAATAATAAACGAGGTCTAAATTATACACCAATTTCGTTAATAGTTATGCTAAGAGATCTTGGAAAGTCACTGTAACCCAGACCCAGACTTTTTTAACAAACACAACATTATATCATTCTCAAACAGGGCCTCACCAACTGTGATTGCTTCTTGTTTGGGTAGTGCAACTGGCCATTTGAAAAAATAATCCATATCAACCATCAAATGCAGTTGATAAATTGATATAAGGTTGAATGCTCGAATAAATGAACTTTGATAAAATGAAAGGCAGATATCGAGCACAGTTTTATTAATTAAATCTTGCCCAAGTACTTTCGCTTCCTAGAGCATCTTCATGGGCATTTCTTCAATTTTGGGCTATCCAACAGAATGTCATAAACATAAAATTAAACATAAAATTGTACATAACACTACACTAAATAAAAACAAACAGTTTAAAATTATTTAAAAAATAGTCGAAGCTACATTCTGGTTGGCAACAGGAGAGAGAAACTCTCTAAAGACCCATGGCCTCAACTGTACTTATTTTCTTACGTTGTTACTCGAAATGGTCTAGGAATGTCGATAGCAACTCGTTTTCATAGAGTCCTGTTGATGTATTTTTTGAGTTTTTTCCGTAAAAGTCTCGTTTTGGTTCCCTTCTAGAATGTACACAGGTCACAGTGTTTGCACCATTCTTCCACATTTTCCCAGTAATATCTTTCACGGACTATGTGTCCTAAAACTGTACTGTATAGTACTGATCTTATAATTCCCCTTGGAGCGGCTTTCGTGGATAGCTTTTGTTGATCGGCGAATTGTCAAGAAGCTTCATTCTTAATAAGCTCTATTGTGCTTTTTATTGATCTCTATTAATATGCATATAATGCTTGTGATAAGAATTTGTCAATTGCCTGAGGAAGAGATAGAACAGATCATACAAATTTTTCCTCATATGCTTTCGCAATGAAATCAGTTACACTGAGAACTTGATCAGTGATTATGTCTGAAACCACATTGAGGTGAAGGAACTAGATTTTTGTTATATTTGATCGGTTTTAGTCTTTTTAGGAGTAGTTTTTCAAAAAACTAGTATTGGCTGGAGTTATATTGGTCTGTATGAAGAGACCAAGTTTAGAAGATTTCCCGGATTCAGTATTATGATAACTTCTGCGATATTTCAAAGATATCACACGTATTTTAGTTGAAATGTTTCGTTTACAATATACATAAATTTTATTATAGCTTTTTCGGTAGATTTGTAAGTATTTCACCAGTTATTACATTGTTATCAGGAGCATTTTTAACAACTTCTCTGTCTTAGTTTTTGAGGACCTTCTAGTTTTCTCTTTTATTTTTTCTTGAACTTCGTATGGCCACCACTAGGCCTCTTGATTCTCAAACTTCTTTTCTGACGTTTATTCAAGTATTTCAATAGCAGCATCTCTAATGATACTCTCTGATCTTCTTCTTCTTCACGTGCCATCTCCGCGACGGAGGTTGGCAATCATCATGGCTATTCTGATTTTAGATGCTGCTGCTCTGAATAGTTCAATTGATGTGCATCCGTACCATTCCCTCAAGTTACGCAACCATGAGATTCTTCTTCTTCCTACACTTCTCTTGCCCTGGATTTTCCCTTGTATAATCAATTGAAGTAGGTTGTATCTCTCATTACGCATAACATGCCCCAGGTATTGCAGCTTTCGTGTCTTGATGGTTTCCAATACTTCCATTCTTTTGTTGATTCTTCTCATGACTTCGTTGTTTGTTACATGCTCGGTCCATGATATCTTCAGGATTCTTCTATACACCCACATTTCAAATGCTTCCAACTTTTTAGCAGTCGACGCGTTAAGTGTCCATGCTTCTATCCCATAAAGCAGAGTCGAGAAAATATAGCACCTTGCCAGCCTAACTCTCAAGTCCAATTTTAGTTCTCTTGCACAAAGTACCTTTCTCATTTTATTGAAGTTTGTACGTGCTTTCTCTATTCGAACTTTGATTTCTTTGGAGTATTCGTTTGTGTGATTAATTATTGTGCCAAGATAGTGGTAGTTTTCAACTTGTTCTAAAGCACTACCGTTAATTGTCAGGCTTTCACCATTATGTTGGGTTTTTGATATCCTCATAAATTTGGTTTTCTTGGTGTTTATTGATAGTCCATATTCCTCTCCATACTCAACTATCTTGTTCATTAGCTTTTGGAGGTCTCGGAGGTTGTCTGTTATTATGATAGTATCGTCCGCATATCTAATGTTGTTAATTGGTGTTTCATTGACCTTGATTCCTGCTGTTTCTCCCTCAAGAGCTCTTTTCATAATTTCTTCAGAGTATGCATTGAATAGTAGTGGTGACAATACACACCCCTGTCGCACTCCTCTTTTAACTTCGAACTCTTCTGATGTGTATTCATTAATGCGTACGTGTGCCTGCTGTTTGTAATATAGATTTGTTATAATTCGAAGGTTATTGTGTTGTATTTGTTTTGCTTTGAGGATGTCTATTAGCTCTTTGTGGCGGACTTTGTCGAAAGATTTGTTGTAGTCTATGAAACAGACGTACATATCTTGGTTCACATCCAAGCATCTCTGGATTAGTACGTTGAATGCAAATAGAGCTTCACGGGTACCTACGCCATTACGGAATCCAAATTGAGTTTCTTCAATATCCATATCAAGTGTTTTGTAAATGCGTTTATGAATGATCTTTAAAAACAATTTAAGTGTGTGAGACATCAGGCTTATGGTACGGTGGTCAGTGCATTCTCTAGCATTTTTCTTTTTTGGGAGACAAATGAATGTTGAGGTCAACCATTCGTTGGGTATGTCACCCGATTGATAGATTTTATTAAAAAGCTTTAAGAGGACATCAATGTACTCATTTTCTATTATTTTAAGGATATCAATAGGCAGTTGATCTGGCCCTGGGCTTTTTCCGTTTCTGGTGTTCTTTAGTGCATACATTATTTCTTCCTTTGTAATTTCTGCACTTGTTTCTCTGTCCTCAAAAGACAAGTCTTGTGGGTTTCCTCTTTCGTCGTCGAAGAGCTCTTCCATATACTCTTCCCATCGTTTTAGTTTTTCGTCAGTCGTTATCATAGTATTTCCATTTTTATCTAAAAGAGTTGTATTGTGGTTTCTTTTTTGCAGTCCTGCCATTTCTTTAACCTTTTTATGTATGTTGAATAGGTCGTATTTGTTCTGAAGATCCTCTATCTCTTTACATTTTTCCTCATAGTAAGTTTGTTTTGTCTCTCTTATCTTTTTTCTGATTTCGTTGTTAATGATTTTGTAATTGTGACTGTCTTTGTTCTTGGCTTGTCTTCGTTGTTCCATCATGTCGAGTATCTCGTCGGTCATCCAATTGTCTTTCTTTCGTGTCGGTTCTTTTAATATCTCGTTGCATGGAGCGAGGAGGCAGTTTTTTAGTGTTTCCCATTGTTCGTTTATCTCGTAAGGGTTAGTATCTAATTTATCAATGTTTTCGTATATTTTCTGTTGAAGTTTGATTTTTATATCAACTTCTTTCAGTTTTCTAACATTAACACTCTCTGATACTTTTCTTTTATTTTGCCCTTCTTGCTAGTCATTTAATATCTACAAATGTAATAAGATGTACAAAGAGAAAAAAGATGTTCAAAGATATAACAGCAAATTTGAGGATACATAGCAAATATTCATTTTTTTGGCGATTTTTTATCTTGAATTTTTCGTTTTCATCGTTTAATGAAAAAACAAATCAAATTTTTGTGTTTAGCTACAAATCTAATATAACATTATTACCGTATATATACCCTTATCGTAAGACACCGCAATTGAAACTTATATTACTATATTCTAAATATAAACTTATAAATAAGTATCTCCCGTAATAGCAACCTTGCACCGCTAATCAAGCGATTATTTAATAAAAATGCATCAAGTGTGCGTTTGTTTGATACGCGAGGGACGAGAGGGGCGTCCGGAGAGGATTGAAGAAAAAGTGCGGCGGTCACGGCAAACCTGATTTGATCTATAACTGAGCGAATTCAAGTTCGAGAGTCTCTATGACCTTATTTCGCGATTTGCCTGACTGCCTGCAGTTAATATGCTCTTTTTAGATCGGTCCAAGAAGATTTTTGTATTCGAATCTATGTCCGAATTTATATTCGAATTTTAGGTAACGTTTTCTTCGATTTAATAAATGAAATGAAACTTAATTGCGGAATATTGTCAGAGAAAATACTGAACGCGTACATTAACTTGAATGGTTTTGTCCTTTTGAGTCTTCTTTTTGTTCTAGTGGTAATTGCGCCAATATTCACATCATTGCTGCTGTCTTCATGATTATTCTAATTCTAGAATGCTACACTATAGTGTGTACAGGATTGGACCTAATACGCTCCCTTTTTGCTCCCCAGATCTAATACTACTCAAATTTGTGTACTTATCCAAAATTTAGGATTATAAGCTTTCTGTGTATTGCTCAGGAAAGCAGGATTTTAATTTCTAGTTAAGATCTGCTTGGCAAACTCTATACCAAGAATCTAGATCTACCCCAGACTTTCTTACTTTCTAAGATATCTTTGTATATCGGTTATTCTGTGATTTTTGTTATTGGAGAATGCTTATTATTAATCTCGCATTGATGATTCTAATTTTTTTCTTTCTTAATGTTTTCCTGTTTGATTTTTTTTCATTTTAATTTATTTGATATTATATCTTAAGGCTTTCCTCGACAGCTTTTTAAATGAATTCTGGTGTTTCTTAGGATTTCACATCCTTTATCTCTGTTTGTATTTCTCTAGACGATATTGGGATTATTTTTTGATTTGTATGAACTGTCTCTTCCAATATCTGTTATCACTGGGATGTTTTCTAGATGTACGGTAGATCTTTCAGTCTGCTATTCATTTGCCTATTGTGCTGTTCATGTTGACCCAATTTCCATTCCCCATTATCTATTTCTATTTCTTTAGGCGATATTGGGATTACTTTTTGTTCTGTTTGGACTGTCGCTTCCAATATCTCCTCACGTCATGTTATCACTAGTCGTGAATGTCGTGTTTTCTAAATGTAGGCAAATCTCTTAGTCTGCTGTTCATTTATCTGTTATACTATTCGTGCTGACCCAATTACCATTCCCAGTGGAATGCACAAGGAATAGATAACTGGTCTCCTCAGTCACTCTGTAACATTTTTTAATTTGTTTTTTTTAATTTGTTTTTTTTTTAATTAATTCTTCAACATACGGCGCTACTGGGTCTGCAGGCCACCCTGAAATTTTGTAAATCTTCGGGTAGGAAACAAGCACCACAAAACTTGCGCCCCGGGTAAGAGCTATACAAAGTATCTTCTGGTAAAGACACGGAAGGTAACAAAAAGAGCCCAAAAAATACATACATACTTTCTTCCGCAAATTTTGTCCCTTATTGATTAAAATAGTGAGTTTCGATTTGTTAAAAAGTTTGACATATATTCAATCTGGTATTTTTGGCAAGAGAAAAGTGTTACTTCTTGGTGGGTTGTGTGGTAAGCAAGACGTGTGCCTTAGGGATAGATATGTTGTAAGTACATAATTATTACTAAAATAAGTATATCGTATCAATCGCAAAGTTAAATATGGATTTAGTCATATGTAATGCTACGAATCACGCGAAATTTGTTGTAATTGATATGATCAGTGTAGTGTCAGTATTACATTTTCAAAAGGCAGACCACCAACAGCTGTAAGTTATTTATGTTACCTACATGTTACTTAAAAAGCTTGAGCATTGCTGGAGCTTTGGCAAATACAAGATTACATCTTTTCCACCTGTTGAGGAACTATTGAGTACTAGAGTAGTTGCATCACGATAACCACACTGCCGAAACTTAAGTTGATACCCACAGTGCTAAAATTTTATTTGATAAATATATCAATTCGAGCTAAATCAAAATAAAGAAGGTTACACTTTTGCCATCTTCTATGATTACTGCTTCGATTTAACAAAAAGATATTGACTTGAAAGTCCTCCCCTCCTTATATACTGCTTTTTGTAATACTTAAAATATTAGCAAAATTATTAAAAAACCACCTCAATCGGATTTCTTTCAGGCTTTAAAAAAATCAATAATTCAAACCTCCTCATATTTCGAGCTTCTCACACTTAGCAAAACTATTGTTAAGTCTTTATTAATTCTAATTTATTGTTCTTATCTTAATTTACTAAAGGTTCAATATTTATAACACTTACGAATTTAATTTATTTAAATTTTATTTATATTAATTTATCTTACAATAATTTATATATCCGAGCGTCACATTTAAAATACCCGATCGCGATATCTTCTTTTGACTGACTTCCTTCAATGAAAGCTCCGTTATTATATATGAAAATACAGTTATTCGAGAGTTGAGGCGAATCCCTCTGATTATACTAGAAAGTAAATCGGCCGGGTCATCATTCGACCGGTTTCTGGAAACTTCGAAGCGACCGTTTCAGGTAGATTTCTGCCAGCTGATCGAAGGGTCTCGTAGAATCTACAACATATTAGTGAATAAACAACATGTTTACAGGTTTTTAATATGACTCATATTTTTACGTAACACTATCCTTAATTATTATACTGCAAAACACACTAATCACCTACAAATATATATCGATGGTACAAAACAAAATGATGGTATGACTCTGCCGTTTATGTACCATCATTAGACGTTAAAAAAATTTAAACTCAATTCCAACACATGAATAATGTCAGCAGAAACTATTGATCTTGTTAAAGTATGTCAATACGCCGAAAATCAAAATTTTATTAACCAAAATCCGTATATTAAACAATTAAAAATACTATTTGTCTAGTTTAACAACCATACAGTTTAATATATTATTTAGGCGGATAAAAGCTAATATTAGTCTTGAACATAATGAAAATGTAGATCAGTTGCCAAAAGACATCATTTGCTTCTTCAGCAACTTCAATAAAATCAATACTGTCTAAATCGTCCGATTAGTTACACTCTTTGCATCCAAAAATCCGGACGGATTATTGTTATAATTTAGCTTTTTCAAGATACAATATTGTTACTATCTCTCGACTAAAATTCGGCCACGCCTGTTATCCCGCACATTTATATAAAATCAGTTTAATGCAGTCAGCTATTGCAAGAAAACGTTTATCCCCCGTATAATCTTAAAAAGCTAACTTTGAACAAACCGTCAATTTTTAGGATTCTACTAGGTTCTGTTAAGTCTTGTAACTTGCAGCTTTAGCTTAGGTCCAGCTTTAAGTAACCTTTTTCCCTGGTAATACCTAATACACCCTACCCCGTGATTTACTTAGTCTACACTGAATGTCCCCTAAGTGTGAAAATTTTTTTCGTTCACTTTTCTTGATTGTTTGATCAGGTTCGTAATAGTCTTGGGGTATGGTACTTAAAGTACTCCTTACTATCGTTCATTCGCGCATATACACCAAATTAGAAGAACACCATTTCGAGAAGGCATTTGATAAAGTCCCACATGGGAAACTAGTCGATATCCTAAAAACATCAGGAATCGATGGTAAGGATATAAGACTGATCTCAAACTTATATCTCCAACAAAAAGCAACAGTGCGATTAGAAAATGAACCTGTGAAGGTCTCGGACAGGAGCCGAAAAAGGAGTTAAACAGGGTTACATATTGTCACCGGCATTATCTAACATATACTTTAAAAAAATCTTTAGAGAGGCCTTGGACGAATCAGAAGATGGGATTGCTGTGAATCGCCAACTTATAAATAATACTAGATATGCAGATGATGCAGTGTTGCTGGCAGATAGTGCGCAGGGGCTCCAAAGGATGATGGATAACGTTGTAGAAACATGTAACAAATACGGCCTAAAACTAAATTGCAGGAAGACAAAATAATGATCATTAGTAAGAACACCAACATAAACGCCCAAATTACAATAAGTGATACACCGTTAGAAAGAGTGGAAAAAATATGCTATTTGGGCTGCAATATTAAGGATATTTGGGATCACAGCTACGAAATAAAAACTTGTATTGAAAAAGTCAGAAGCTCTTTCAACAGCCTTAGGAAGATTCTCTGCAACTTATCTTTAAGTATCAATATACGCATAGGAATTCTTAGATGTTACGTCTTTATTGTCCTCCTCTATGGAGTAGAAAGCTGGAGTCTTACAGAAGATGCCGTAAAACGATTAGAGGCATTTGAAATGTGGTGCTATCGATGTATGTTGAGGGTCTCATATATACACTACACAAGTAATATAACTATTTTTCAGAGGCTAAGAAAAGACAAAGAAATTGTCAACACTGTAAAGAACAGAAAATTGGCTTACTTCGGCCACATCATGCGTAATAATAAATACCGACTTCTACAAGGCAAGATTGAGGGTAAGAGAGACCATGGACGTAGACGTATATCCTGACTGGTCAATCTTAGGAAGTGGACTGATCTAATGTCAACTGATCTATTTCGAGCTGCTGTAAATAGAATAAGATGAGTCAATGTGGTCGCCAACATCTCTAGAAGATAGGCACATTTGGAAGAAGATGCTAGGTTTAGTTAGGCGTTAATTTTAAGCAATATTCTTGGCTAAGTGGGCACAGTTTCCAAAGGCCAAAAAAGTAATATTAATTATTTAGGCCTTCAGATTGATTAGAAACTTAATTCCATTAGGAATTATTTCAAGAAAAGCCTGTATTTCACTAGGAAGTTGTAATGCTGCGACATTTTTCCTAGTGCACACCCTTCGTTAACGATAATTCTCGTTTATGGTGCTAAAATATCCAGTAAAATATATTCCCTAATAATGTTAATGATCTTGATAAAATGCTGTTTCTGAATGGTGATCTAAAACTAGTTCCTATTATTATTCTTACAACTTTAACTTTCTGGAAGTAGAGGCTACAATGAGCATAAAATATCCAGATCCTGGAATATATTGCAAGAGCTAGTGTTGCAGAATACATATTGAATAACAATTTATTTAGTAAAAAATATTTATTTCTGTTGTCGATTGACGTTTTGAAACTTACAACACGTCCTGATCGGCCTATAACAATTTATGATGTGTTTATTGATCACACCGCTTGGTAATGCTCTCACTTTTATCTTATTCTAAATAAATAGTCATGTAACGGTTGCTTAGATGAATAATGTTTACGCAATTTCATTTTGCAGACTGTCTGCGTTGGACAGGCGGCGGTGTTTTTGATCGCAAGTTGCTTTGCGATTCGGATACAAATATTTAATTGTTCAATTTTTCGGGTTTTTGAAGTATTTATTGATATTTGTAGATATCTAGGATGTCGTTGTTTTTCAACCTTCGAAGCTTCGTGAAATATCAGATTTTTATGTTTACCAAATATCAAGAAACTCAAAATAAAATTATTCGTAATATCAAAGGAATTACGCAATGGAATAAGAACACCTCAACAGAAAAGAATATAAAAAACACACTGTGTGATGGGAAATATTAACATTTGTAAAAACTACAAAGCAAATATGACACAAGAAATTCTTGGAAATAAGTTGTTAAAAAGAAGTGTTAATGGCCACTCACACCTGGATACTATTTGTAAGATAATCGGTCTGTCATACCTGGAAACTCTTTTTAGTAGATTTTTAATTAGGTGGGAGGAATGATTTAAGGCAGTATTACCTGTCATACTTAATAGTCCCGACATATATTTCAGATGGCGTCAAGTTAGTCGTATATCTATAACAAAATGGTGTCAGGTGTGGGGTTTGGCTAAGTTCTTTCACGTAACAGGGTTGCTACCTTTTCGGCAACAACGAACCAACCGTTTTTTGGCTATTTTTAATTTAAGTATTCCAGGTTTAAGCTACCAGTTAGCTATTTTTATTTAGTAGGGGAGACTGGTATCGGTTGTAACAAATGTCACAAATTGATTTTTTTTGACTAAGTTGAGCTTTGTTAAATTTTTAATTTATTCTAACCTATACTAGGGACTCTGTTACATAGTATTTTCGGCTCAAAAGCTGCTTAAGTATTACAGAAATGAAATTATGACCCTTTCTGTCAGGTTACCTCATGCGTTACAATTGACACCTTATTGGTGTCAATAGTAACAGAGCTGGTATTGATTGTAACAGATATTAACCTATAGTATAGAGTAAAAATAAATTAAATAGGAAGTAGTAAAAAATATATTTCATATTACAATGACAGAAAATAATAGATATGTGTTGTGTAAGCATTAGAAATAAAAACAATAACAAATTCTGGTAAGATATTATAAAAGAGAAAAAACTAATCATTGTCAGCTTCACAATTGAAGCAAATGTAGAATGGGCTTTTGTTTGTACAGTTTAAATGTGCCCAGTGCTTACATTCTCGACATTGTAACCAATCTTCGTAGCTTGATGAATATGGACCACCGCATACCAAGCACAAAACTTCCTCATCGGAAGACTTGAAAGAATCTTTTTCGGTTGCTTTCAGGGGTGCTCTTCTCTTTTTGATATTTTTCTTCAATGGCAAAGTTGGCAAAGATTTTTTCTTTGGATTATGTTCAAGGTGAACTTTACGCTTGACGGTGTCCCTTTTCTTCGAATTTTCTTCTTCAATCAACATCTTCTCTGGTGTATCAGTCAGAATAGCTGTCTTTCGTCTCATTCTTCCTCCTTTTTTGGGTTTGGTAAGGTCTGCTTTCTTCTTCTTCTTCTTAAGGTGCCATGCATTTCTGCGTAGGCGTCCACCGTACATCGTCTTGTCAGGTGAGATGTTAAATATTCTGGATTAAATAATTCTGTTTTTAGCAGCATTGCGAAGCATTTCATAGCTGTGGATTCCTGTCCATTGTCGAATATTGCGCAGCCATGACATTTTTTTACGTCCGAGACCTCTCCTACCCTCTATTTTCCCTTCGAGTTGCTGAAAAGTGTATCGTTCTCCTCGTATAATGTGCCCCAAGTATGCAGTCTTCTTACTTTTTACATAATTAAAAAGTTCCCTATCCTGTAAGCCCGCTCTTCTGAGTACTTCCTCATTTCTGACCCTGTCCGTCCATGATATTCGGAGCATTCGACGCAGGCACCACATTTCGAACACTTCAAGTTTGTTAATGGAACTGGCCTTTAACGTCCATGCTTCCATTCCGTACAGGAGAACAGGCCACACGTAACACTTAAGCATCTTGTATCGGAGGTTGAAGTCCAATTTGCGATCAGTCAGAAACTTACGAAGCCTCAAAAAAGCATTTCTGGCTTGTTCAACTCTGCTCTTTATTTCATTCTCGGGGTCCCAACCCTCATTCAGCAAACATCCCAAGTATTTGAATTGCCTGACTTGTTCGATTTCTTCTCCAGAGACATATATCTTTGCGTTGGGGTAATCATTTCTACTCTTTCTACTTACATCTAATATCTTGAGGCGAAATAAATACTACTGGATTATTAGTCTTGGGTGATGGAGTAGTGTGTATTTTTGGTGACAAGGTAGTGGATAGACCCGGTTGACTTTCCAAGTGACTGTTGTGTTGAACTGTAGGTGATTCTAGTTGATTATTTTCTATGTTTTCTTCATATAGAGGTCTATCAGTTACAGTTGATGCATTAAAATCGCTATCGTTGAAAATCTCTCGATTGAAAGGCCAAATACCAGTGCAGGAGAAACCAGCAAGAATATTGACAGGCGTAGTGGCCAAAGGAATAAAAACAAGAAATTCATTATCTTGCATCCATCCAGACTTATTTCCAGTTCCTGTATACCCAACTGGTCCATCTCTAATAAAGTGGTCTTGAAAACGTAATCGTGAGAAGACGAACATTGGGGGTACAGTATTTCTCACTGCATTAATGGCTACACATAGTGTTACTAGAGTTCCACGTTCCTGGGATGATATGGATCCTACTTGCTTAGTTCCTTTTCTAGCTATATAACTTTGGATGGCTTCTGAACGGTCGAAACACCCGTCTCGTCAATGTGATATACATTGTAAGGCTCAAAATTATATCTGGCTAAAACAGTTGACAATTTATTAAAAAAGTTGTTTACATTTTCTCTATTAAAATTCATGGCTCGTGAAAGGCTAGTAGCTTGAGGTGTACGAAGACTTAAATTTGGATTTCGTTGCATAAAAGCAATAAGCCAGTCTTCACTTGCATGTTCAGTCGTGTTCCATTTTTCTGGGTAGGACAGTCTGTTACACTTTGCAAATTGAAAAGCTAACTTGCGTAAATCTTTTGTGGTAAATCCAAAATACAAATCTACAGTATTTTCGCAGTATTTAGCAAGCTGTAACTCCATTTCATCATTAAATACTCTGTTGTGAGGATTGTATCCAACCCGAGGTTGTGAGTTTTCACGTAACGATTTAACATAGCGATATAAAGAAACGTGACACATACCATAATCTTTAGCCACTTTTCTAATAGATTGGTTAATATCTATTACCTTCTTAGCTGCTTCGTCATAAATAACTTTTGGCGTTAACCTCCTTTCCTTTTTTCTTGGCCTAGGCTTCACCATTTTTCGTCCATCTACAAAATAAAGAACTCAATTAAAAAAGAATATAATAGGTGTCAATTGTAACATGTTACAAACGACACCGTAGTGTATGTTACAATCGACACCAAGTTAACCTATAAATACGAAAGATGATTTTTGTATACATTATGCCCTTCGTAGTAAACGAAATTAAAGATGTTAAAAAAGATTGGCCTTACCTTAAAATATTTTCAACTTGAGTTTTGAACTACAAAATTAACAATTTGTGACGTAACTAAAATGTACTTTTATGATGAAATACAAACATGTGCCTGGAACTAATGTGCTAACTCTGAAACTACAGTTCGTGAAGTGAGGTAGATATCCGTGTATGCATATTAGTGCGTTTTGATTTATTTCAAAAGATGGCGCAAATATCACTATTGTTACAAACGACACCTGTTACAATTATTGACACCAGTCTCCCCTAATATAGAAATATAAAATAAAAATAAAATGACAAGAAATGTACATAATATTGTTTATTAATAATGCAAAGTTACATCAAATATCATCTCGTAAAAATAGATACAGCAGGCACTTTAATCGGATCGATCACTCACCGAATTAGAAACATTGACATCGAGCCGTTCCTGTTTTCTTTTAAACGTTTTACGAAACCGTTGCGTTCGTTGTATTGTGATTGCTTTATTGAATAATAAAAGTTAAAATATGAATGTCTCCGTGCATCCCGTTAAACTGTCATGTAAATATCGTAAGAATGGATAATGAAAGGTAGAGGTGAGCTGGGTCGGGGCTCATTGATGATCCGAACTGTTCGGTGTTTTTTTTTAACTACGACATTAACTTAGTGTTACTTTTATGTTTACTCTATCCATCTTCTGCAAATTTTTGGCATCTGTACTTGGTGAAAATATCGACAGGTGTTTCAGCTTTGAACCTTTGATGAAGGAGTAACAATTTACGCTTTTGAAGGGCATGATCTTTTCGGTGTAAAGCAAAACGGTCATTTGTCCGCCAGTCTCTCGAAAAATCACTTCTATCGTACTTCTTACGATCTTTCGCTCCATGGTTTCTAACCATTTATCTATATAAACCTTTTGTTAACTACTGGTAAACTGCTTTGATCATGTTTTGCTCGTTGTGAACACAGTGAACTATGGAGAGATTTTCCGACACGATACAAAGATCCTTTTGTACTTCAATGGTAATACCGAATCTGTTTTTTATCTTTAAAATTTGCCTTATTGATAGTCGGTCGGCAATTACCTACGTTTCGATGTTGTTGAGAGTTCTTGCATCTTCAGTTTAGTTTGAGCCAGCACATGGGATTTACGTAGGTAACTTTTGGATTTGGCAGTTGGTTAATCCGTTAGATCATATCACTTAATTTCTTTTTAGTTTCATATAAACCTTCCCACTGTGACTTAGTTTTAAATTACAAAACTAGATAAGATCGTGTTAACCCTCTATTGCATGAATTTATTTTATTTTATTTTTTGACGAAATAAAATAAAATTATATTAAATTACTCTTAATAGATGTATGTAGAATTCACCGATATATATAGTTTTTTGAAAATGATCCAGTTTTTGAAAAAAAAAATGTGTGCCCATTTGGGAACATTATGTATAAAAACTTTTATTAGAACCAATTGTCATACACATTAGATAGATGTATTGTCAGTAACACACTATTCCAAATTGTGAAACTTCTTAAAACAATTACTTTTAGAATGAAAGCATAAATGCACCTTACATTTCTCGCACTGGACCCTTGATTTTCCTTTACAGTTTATCAACTTACATCTTTCCCTGTTTACAGTCCAGTTTGGCCAGTGTGAAAACTGATCTGTTTGTACATATATATTGGGTCTAGGTTCAATGCATCTTCTTTTGGATGGTTGTTCGGGTGTAGAACTTCTAGGACGACCTACTTTTCTTTTTTGTAAAAGACCACTGTTAGTTAGTTGTTCAGCTAGAATTGTTTTGAAATTCAGCAGTGGTATAATCTCTTCAGTTTTTCCAATTTGTTTTTTAATTCGCCTGTCTAATAGCCAAGCATTGACTACTGCTACATCCAGCATATGATAGAAAATACGGTGGTACCATTTTTTACTTTTGATTTTAATTGGATATAATCCCAATAAGGAATCTTGCAGATCCACACCGCCCATGTGCCTGTTGTATTGTTGTACAATGTCTGGGCAATCAATTTCTTTCCTAGTTCTTTCGGTGCGAAAGAATCTTTCCACTTTGGCTGTTGGTTGAGTTCCACAATAATCTGACAGTAAAGACACAATTTTGTTGTCACACCACTGGACTGTATGTATTGCAGTATTCTCATACGTGCCAGAGTGTTCCTGAATGCTACCCCTTTGTAATTTTTTAATTTCCTTCTTTTGCCAACCTTTATAATTGAGAATTCGATTTGTACGGATTGTTGCGATAGAATGTATGCCTCGTTTTGACAAATATGACACCAGTGGTATGCTTGAAAAATAATTATCATAGAAGAGTTTGTGATGTTTATTGGATGGTACTTCTCTGCTCAACCGAACTACAACATTACTAGCAGCTCCCAAATTTACTTCATTCGGTAATTCTGTGTAACCATCTTTTCCAGCCAAAATTTCAAAATTATATGAAAATCCTGAGATTCCTGAGAGAACCCACATCTTGTATCCCCATTTATGAGGCTTTTTGGGATTGTATGTCTTCATGCTCGAACGTCCTTTGAACGATATAACTTGTTCGTCACAAGATAAGTGTTCTTCTAAAGGTATTTGCAAACACGATCTTTTTATTTGTTCAATCAGAGGCGCTATTTTGTCAAGACTGCGCGTATTTTCTAAATTATTACTAAAATGAAGAAACCTTTTGATTGTTTCAAAACGATTGATAGGCATTACATCTGCAACTTGTGAAATTCTTGTTGTCGGAGCCCAATAGCGTCTTGTAGTAGGTTGTCTTATTAGAGACATCCACAGCAATATCCCCATAAAATTTTCAATTTCTACAGGACATGTGGTAATTGGCTTTTGTGGATTTGTTTGAGCGCTGTATATACAAGTTTGTCGAACTACCTCAATTATAAAATCTTCTTCTTCTTCTTCAAGTGCCCTGTCCGTTGCGAACGTTGGCTATTAACATGGCAATTCTGATCTTATTTGCGGCGCTTCTGAATAGTTCGACCGATGTGAGCCCGGTATAAAATCTGGTGTCAAAAAAAAACTAAACAATTTGTAAGGAGAGTTGAGCTGCAATATGTTGATTGGAAGTAATTCACTACCTTCAAAATGCAGTTCATCTATATTTCGCACAGTTTTTGAAGGATGCCATGTCATTTGACTTTTTTTGCTAGATTTTTGTTTAGTAGGTAGTTCAGTATCCGAATCATCGGTTGATAAATTATCATCTTCATTATCAGAGTCTTCTTGACTGTCAATGATTACTCTGGGCCGGGTGGTTTGTGCAGCTAACGGCTCAACATTATCTTCATCAGATAGTTCCGAATCTTCACTTTCAGATGGAATCTATCGTAACTTATAGGGCTGAATAGTTTTTGCTTTATTGTTGTAAAACGATGTTGGTGGAATACTTTCAAATTCATCCATTTTTTTTCTGAAAAAAAAAGTTTACTTCAGGTTTATTCAAATTAATTTATTTAAACCAATAATGCATTAAATAAGTACCAACTTGATAAAAACAAGCTATAAAATATTAAATTTTTTCAGTTTCAAAATTTACTTTTAGCACACAATGTTCCCGTACGGGAACAGTAATAATTTGGGGCAAATTCTAACAACAACAAAGTAAATTTATTATTTCAATATATCAGTAGATCCTTACAACACTTATAAACGCGTATATAATTTTTATTTATCAAACTTACCTTATTTTTAGCTGATATTTGAAAATAAAATACACGTGCTAAACAAACAACTTACTCGAAGGTCACTTCAAACAAAACTGCTATTTATTGAAATAACCGGTGGGTATATCGGCAACACACAATACACATCTAAGAATGAACGTTCCCAAAAGGGAATAAGATGTGTACGCGCTTAAAATTGTCGATAGCAAATACTCATGGAAACTTTATATATTGAGTTCCCGTTTGGGTCCATTATGCAATAGAGGGTTTTAAGAAGTAATTCATCGGATCTGTGACATTTTTTTTTCTAATTGTAAATAAGTTCTTTTTGGAAATAATTAATCCATAAGAACAATATCTTAGCTTTTTACCTTAACGAAAACGTATGAGAGTTCATTCGAGTAACTATCATGCGTTTTCGGTAGTATTAAAAACTGAGTCACTCAACTAATTCATTCTTAAACATTCTACTTATTCTGGAACGATCTGCATCTCTAATTCTGCGCCCATGTTACATCACCAAGAAAACCGTAAAACGAAATTGCGTTTTAATTGTTTATCGTTGTTCACCAAGTGAAATGAACATGAATTTTGACCAACAGGTTTCTTTTTTTTTATTTATAATAATCGTTTGTGCAAAGTTCGCCGAACAAACCGTTTTTAATTTGGACATTCAATGCATTTGGAACGTATAAACAAATATTGTGTGTTCAGTTGTAATAAAATAAAAAAATAAATTATGAAAAATGTATTTGTCAAAAAGTACATAAGCTTTTTCTTTATTAAACCGATATTAATCATGAGATGAATGTGTACTGCCAAAATATGATTCCATGACTACTATTACCTCTCTTTCTCTCTATTTAATGAGAATCTCTTCCCACTTATGAATTTTTTTGAGATGATAAAAGCCATTTGTCAGAAGGTGCTAAATCCGGCAAATAAAATGGATATGGCAACAATTTTTTATCTTTGTGATAGTTGTCTTGATGAATAATATGTTTTTTTCTTCTGTAAGCAGATGTTTTCTGACTAAATTTTATGTCAATGTTATCCTTAAGGTTACAATAATATTCCTCTCCATATTTTTCATCAGCAATTCATAATTTGTATAAGCCACTCTACGGTTATTGATCCAAAGTTCTTTATTTGTTCTGTGCGTATTAATATCTTTAATTTCGTGGATCCTCCCTCTCATCTTCAAACTGTAGGAGGTACCTAAAGCATCCCTTTCGTCATCGATGTTTCATTGTACTCTCACCTTGTTCTTCGTCGATCCCGACCTACCGTTCATCAGGAGACGATGACGTTTTTTAAACCACCAGGGCATCGACACCAGACAACAGACTTTCTTTATCTGCTGAAAAGTTTTCAATATTAATTGAAGTAGTCATTAAAGATGCCTTCATAAAGACCGTTTTGATGGTGTTTGTATACGGGCTGGTGCATCGGTGTTAAAAGAATTAGTGTACATTACTAGTTTACAGGGGAAGCCCGATTGCTTCCACTAGTGAATATTCTTGGATGTGTAGACTTCTTTCATGTCGTCCGAAGGTTACCTAGTAGTCCACGATTCGAATGATTGTAAACACCTTACCCTTTCCAGAGACCAACACACCTGTAGCGCACCTAGAATTTGCCTCTGGGGGGGGGGCGGTTTGGTTGGTCATCAAAATTTTTTTTATTATGTTACCTCCATTTTGAGTCCTTAAAATGTGTAAGTAACAGTGTCGGAATAGGGTCCTGGGGGGGGGGGGGGGGGTTAACCCCCAAAACCCCCCTCGGTGCGCTACTGCAACACACTAAAAAGAAGAAAACTATTTAAATGTTGCTACAAACGTTACATTCGAATGTGTTTCTGTTCTATTCTTAAAGAATTTGCCGCCAGTGGTCTGCCCATTGTACTCGTAGGTGTTTGAAATTCAAAGTTTCGCTCAAAATTTTGCTCTTATAACTTCATGAGATCCCTAGGACTTTTCCAACCAAATCTTTTCGGGTTAACCAAACATGTTGCAAAATAGTTTGCTGTATTTTTGCTATAAGTGCTGATCTTGATCCATTCTTTTGCGCATTTTTAACGTAGATCATCTTCAAAACTTGTATAACCATGTACAAGTAAACAAGTGTATCAAACCAATTCTAATTGAGGGTAAAGAAAAAACTATGGCACGTCAACGTTAAACAGCTGAAGCTGGCCCAGATACGATGTTTTGTTATGATTGTCTAATGCGAAGACCGAATTTCCACTATTTTTATAAGCCTCAATCTTTTGATCTTTTAGTACAAATATTAAATATTTTTAGTAGGGAAATGTCTACTTTTAGGATATTATCGAAAATATTATGGAAGTAGAGTTTTGGAATTGTTTGTAAAGGCAAGGTCTCACAAGAATTTTGTATCCGGACTGGTTATTGAAAGAAAAGTTAAAAAAATTGTAAGCCATCATGGAAGGGTAAATTGTAAACCTTAAAGAAGTTTTAAAAGTTTTCAACACTACATACAACACTTAATAAGATTTGTGTTGAAATTTAGGACGCTTGCATGAAGTCTGTGACAGAGTAGACATCGCAATTTGGAGATGTAATCAAATGATGCAGGTTATAAGATATTTTGCCAACTTTAGTGAAATTGACCAATTTATTTTACCTGTTTGTTGAGGGTAAAATTGAAAAACCTCTCTAGTTATTGGAAACTTCCTCAGATTATTATTTTAAATAACACAAAGGACCCCGACTCTTTTCTTATGTAAACGTGCTTTCAGTTAAATTGGCTGATACTTTGCAGATAGCTAGCTTTGGTCATGTTATGTGCTGCCTCGTGTTTGTCGAAAGTTTTTATTGCCCTTCTTCTTCTTCTTCAGCCTTTAGTAATCCAACTTTTGATATAGCCCTCCTCCAAATCAATCCAGTGTTTCCTAACTGGTCTCCATTGTTGTATTTCGTGGTTCCATCTTTTATCCTTCAGTCGGGCATTGTGTCTTGCTAAGCTCCATTTTAATTTGATAGCATGTTCTTCTGTGTCTTTTACTTTGGTTTGGCCTCTAATCCATTTGTTTCTTTTTTTTTGTCTATAAGTCTCACCCTGAGCATTGATCTTTCCATCGCTCTTTGTGCTTTTACTATTTTATCCATATTAGACTTGGTGAGTGTCTAGGTCTGTGAACCATACGTAAGTATAGGGAGGATACACTGATCTTAATTTCTGGTTTTTAAATATTGTTTGTCCTGTTTAAGTATTGTATAAAACTTGGAAATCAATTGTTTCTAAATTATAAAGCACAAAGTGTCGGTTTTTAGTACATTTTTCAAAATCATGAATTTGGAACCGTGCCGTACACATTCGATATACGGCATCTGAATCTAAATAAACACGAATATGGCATCGGAATGACATTTTTTAACGTTTCCCTGTCAAAAAGTCATTCAAATCTCTATCTATCCTAAAGATGTCCACAATTCCCCAGGGATATCATTTGTAACGATATATTTTGCCTACCATAGAAGTATTAATACAAGGGATAGAAGATGGGGGATAGAAATTCTTGGGGCGAAGATAGGGTAAGCAAAATAAACGCTACTTATGCGAACGGGCACTCAGGGGTTAGTTGGAGAGCTGGGGTCGTGGATAAGTAAAAGACAAGGGGGTTTGGATTGGAGCAACTACAGAAAAATGAAATAAAGGGTCATAAATCTCTTGGGACAAACAAAAACAAAACAAAACAGGAAACACCTCAAGAAATTTAATATAGGGCGCCACTTGAGGTGCCTAATTATACCTATTACAAACAACTAGTTGTAACTGGAGATATAATTATTAAACATAAAAAACATATGTTTTCCAAATGGAAACTCAAAAAAAGGGTTAGTTAAAAAAAAAATAAACAAATGTTAAGAAACAAACTTTAACATTTATTTTTGTGTCACCACAAACAGTTACGAAACATACAGAACATAAAAACACTATATTAATAGTCACAATTAAAAAAAATACAGAAAAAACTTACAATTTTTAATGGGCGACAATTTGTAGCAGAAATAAATTATTACAAATCAAAAAAATATCTTTTTAAGTGAAACTATGCACAGTGGTTAACCTTCTTTAAAAAACAAAAACAAAATCTCAAATATGATTAGGTATTTACCAAATGTCAAAAATAGTGCTAACTGTCATAGGTTAATACTAAATTTAAAACAAAACTGAACAAATAAAATGACAGCTAAAAGTCAAACCATAAAATTTACAACTTTAAATATTACAATTTTTTTTGTATGAAAGCAATTATTACGTTTATTTAAAAAATGTCTGCTTTACTTTTAAAATCTGATCACAAAAAAAAGTTACCTGAGTTTCACTGTATAACTTTCAATAACTGGAACAAAAAACTACATCTTCAAACTGTAAAAAAATATCCCTAAACGGCTGCTTAGGACATTGAGGTTTGAAGTGGAAACTGGCACATTGGACACACCATGTAAACGCTTCTTAAAAACTGGACAATGGAAATGTTGATATCTTTATAAACACATTACTTGCGTAAAATACCACTTCTCTAACATATTTGTCGGTTTTTTTTTGGCCGACCTCTAAAACGTCTTCATTCTTCCGTTACCTCTGTCAACCTCATCAACTGCACTTAAAACTCAACACTGCTACTATACTGCGCATTTTTGCATGACAAAAGACAAAAAAACAAAAAAAAACATTACGAATTAAAAGAAAAATTCGGACTAACACCGAAACCACTGCCTCTAACAGCGGCTCCACTGAGAGTGACGAAATTATCTAAAAAAATTGCTCACATCAGTTAGAATAAACAAACCACTTTGGGTATAAACTAAACACAACGGAAATTAAGACGTAAATTAATTTGAAAACGCAATATCGGGCGGTTTGAACAAAGAAATATCGAAGAATTTGCGCCTGTGAAATAAACAATAAAATGATTCATGATCGACAGCGGCGACCTAAAAAGACGAAAGATTAGAAATTGAAGGATACGAACTAAGAAACATTGAAAAAATTCTTCGTTATTATAATGCACATATAAGGGGATTTCAATTAACACATATACGAGAGGACTTCAAAATAAAATGCTACACATTTAGTCTAAATAATTTACCTGTCTTTCTATCTCACTTGCTCGTTCTTTATTTTGATGTGTCATTTGATGCCTTTTTGAAACCTTTTTATCAGCATCATGTCGTTTACGATTTGGCCAACACACATCAATGCAACCAAACTGCAGTGTTACTCCGCCTCTGATTATATTTTTATGTATAGATATAGATCAGGATCCCTACTGTAAGGACTTGTAAGCCAATATATAATTATATGTAACACTAACAAAATCTATTGGTACAGCTGAATAGATGTTTAGAGTTTAGTTGCAATCAGCTGTTGTCCGTTTACAATTGATCAAGTCTATTGAATAAACAAGTGGCTCTTTAAAAGTCGTGTATTTGTTAATATAATAAAATAAACTCACAATATAACTTGTAAAGTATATAGTAAAAAGACAAAATTACGTTTTAGGTAACGTTGTATTAGTTAGTAAATAATTAAAGCAGGTAATTTGTCAATTAATCATTGCAGTTTTGATAAAGACACCAAAAAAATGTCGAAACGACAATTAAATAATAGAATTGTTTAAAAAGTTCTACCACCACTTTCTCAATGAACTACACTCAAGAAAATTAGCCGTTCAAGAAGAATGTATGATTTTTAGATGATAAAACATTGACTTTTTAAAAGGTTATGTGTTTTTAACATAAATTTCATTAATATCAAATTAAAACAATATCATTAATATCAATTCAATTATTACAGTCACACTGACGAATATCATTATTTAAAGGGACCAACAACGAATATAAACAACACACAACAGTTATGTGTGTAGAGATAATTAATAATTTAAAAGTTGTAAAAATTAATGACTAACGTCAGCGTTAATATTACAAAGCCATGTATGCAAATACTGAAAGCATGCACTACAACCTAGAATTAAAAAGTCTCCTTCAAACAAGTGTTGCATAAATTCCACTTCTTACGTTAATTCTAAAGAACCAGCCAGCATGTTTGATCTTGTTTTGTCTGCTAACAGATATATGACTTATTTCCATGCCATTAGTATTAACGCTTGCGACTTAACGTCGGCCTGGTGCCAACTCCTCACGCCAGGTTAAATGAATTATAAAAGTATTTCATACATGTTTTGTTTAATTAATTCTACGGACATACGTACGGAGAATGGGCGTGTTGTAACATTAAATAATATAGTTCAGTCTGAAGTTTAACTATTTACTAGAGTTGAAAACGACATCAATAGTGAGCCAAAAAATTATGTTTTATGTTTTCATGTCGTCATATACGAGGTCTGGCTATTAAATAACGGGACTGCTTATGAATAAGACTTTTATTTTAAAAATTATTCTACAATCGAATGCTCTCCTTCAATATATTCCCCTTCCCTCGCCACACACCGTTCCAATCGTTTTTTCCATTGGTCAAAGCAATGCTGGAAGTCTTCTTTTGTTAGAGCTTTTAGGAGCTTCGCCGTTTTTCGATTCACCTTTTAAGGCAGACTTGATCTTCGGAAACAGGAAAAAGTCACAGGGTGCTAAATCAGGCGAGTACGGCGGGTGTTCTAGCACTGGAATGCCTCTAGCGGCTAAATAACGCTTCACAGACAGCGCGTTATGGGCAGGTGCGTTGTCCTGGTGCAAGATCCACGGCTTGTTTTTCCACAACTCCGGCCGTTTCTTACAGTTTGACCCTCTGTAACCCATTCAGTCATCACGATGCCGTTAATGTCGAAAAAAACGTTTAGCGTGGCTTTAAATATGATTTCGACATCCTTGCTTTTTTCATTCTTGGCGATGCAGGAGTTTTCCAGTGCATGGATTGTCGCTTAGTTTCAACATTGTATTTGAATAATAAATATAATATTAAAACTTTATTCATCCTTGCAGATTATTTACATAATATAGGACATGTCAAAGTAAAAGGAAACGTTAAAGACTACCTATACAATATAAACATACACATAAATATAGAAACAACATACAACATATCTAAGACATAAATTCCGAGACACTATAAAAACATGACTCGATGAGATAAGTCTTCAATTTATTCTTAAATGCCCTATCATCATCTGCTTCACTTTTTAATTTGGATGGGAGCTGATTAAAAAACCTTACGCCGCTATAATCAGGGTTTTTTTCAAACATAGAAGTGTAATGTTTAGGAGTCCTAAAGAAATCTTTTTTTCTGGTACGATAATTGTGTACATCTGAATTTGATTTCAATCTATTAATATTAGCTTTTGTATACAGAATACTTCTGTATATAAAAATTGAGGGAACAGTGAGTATTTGATATTTTCTAAAATGCTCTCTACACGTATGTCTATATGGTAAATTAAAAATCAAGCGAATTATGCGCTTTTGGGCTATAAAAACTTTCGAGACATTTGTTGCACTGCCCCATAGAACAATATTATATGACAAATGTCAATAGATGATAGCGTAATAAATATTAAGTATCTGTTCCGTTGTAAATAAGTATTTGAGTTGCAAAAGAGCATAGTATCCAGAATTAATTTTCGAACATACATGATTAATATGTACCTCCCAGCTCATATTACTGTTTAGATGTAGTCCTAAAAACTTTGTAGTGTCAGATAAAGTGATAAAATCATTGTCGACTTTGACAGAGAAATTTTCCTTTATTGGAGTTTTTATATAAAATTGCATACATACTGTTTTACTCGAATTTACTATTAAGGAGTTTTTTTCGCACCAAGACCTCATGGGCTAAGGTATTGAAATTTAACCTCAATTCCTCAGCATTTTCTGCAGATGCCACCAAAGTCGTGTCATCAGCATACAAAAAAATATTTTCCGTACTCATATATTTAGGCATATCATTGATATAACAAAGAAATAACAAAGGACCCAGTATTGATCCTTGTGGAACGCCAAGATCAACGTCGTACAAATCTGATTGATAATGATCGACCTTGACATACATCTGTCGATATTCTAGATAGGATTGTAACCATTTTAAAAAATTACCTCGAAATCCAAGTCCGTTTAGTTTACAAATTGCTACATTTAAATTTATAGAGTCAAAAGCTTTAGTTAAATCAAAAAAGAGGGCTCCAACAAATTGCTTTTGATCTAATGAACTATAAATGAATTTAAAAAATGTTGTTGATGCACTCTCGGTTGATTTACCTGGAAGAAACCCATTTTGATATGAACTTATCATGTTATATTTACTAAGAAATGACAACATCCTTTTATGAATGCATTTTTCAATAACCTTACACAAGACAGTTGGTACGGTAATTGGTCTATAATTTTCTAACATAGTTTTGTTTCCTTTTTTAAATATTGGGGAAACGATACCAATTTTCAAATCAGTGGGAAAAATACACATCTCTACAGATTTAGTTATTAAATCAGTTAACGGTTGAATATCCAGGTTTCATCGCAAGTGATAATGTTTTCCATTAATTCAGGCTCTTCATGTAACCTCTCAAGAAAATCTGAGCAGATCTGTTGACGGGCGAGCTTTTGGTCAGGGGTCAAATTTTTTGGGACCAACTTTGCACAGACTTTCTTCATGTTCAATTCATCATGTAAAATTTGTCTGACAGTTTCTTCTTTATCGGCGTTTACAGTCACAGCAATTATCCGAATGCTCATACGACGATCTCCGCGAACAATTTCATTTATTTTGGTCACTGTTTGCGGAGTTGAAACAGAGACAGGTCGACCTGGACGTTGGTCATCTTCGGCGCTCTCTCGGCCTTCAGAAAACCGTTTATGCCATTCGAAAACACGCGCACGAGATAGAGAATTCTAACTATAGGCCTCTTTCAACAAATTATAGCACTCAGTCGGAGTTTTTTCTAATTTAACGACAAATTTCACATTAATCCGTTGCTCATGTTTTCTGTTACATATTGTTATCGGCACGAGAAAAAAACACGTTCTTTTCTAACCTCTACAGAAAAAATACTACTACAGTTAACTTCCAGCTATCCAATGCTGCATTCGTTTCCCACTCTTTCCCTCTAGGACGCCTTCTGCGCTCGCAGTCTCGTTATTTAATAGCCAGACCTCGTATATACTGAGTAGTGAATTGTTAAACGGACCATAAGAAACTCAATCAAAATTATAAGGTACTATTTGTAGACGACTGAAATCTGTATTGAAAACAAATGTTAAAATTGTTCTACGAATTAAACATATTCACAAATTTTGCAAAAATATAATACATTTGCTGTAAAATTGCGTATTACTGTAAAAGTTAGGCCACACGTAGTGCAGAATCTGTATAACGGGTTGCTTCGGTCGCCATGAAGTTAGCTATTAACAATATTTGAATTATGAGCTCATAACCTCTTCAACAACTCTCGCGGTTATAAACTCTTATTATTCTACCACCAACGACCGGTTTCGCATACTACAATTTGCTATGCATCTTCAGGTCAACGGTACATAGTAAACTAAATGCTAAAAATATAATAACTCGTATTTTAGTTAAAAATGTAATTTTCAGGCTCAATCTTAAAATTTGTCAGACAATTATTTATGAATTAACATAATGTATCAATTGTTTGTTGCTTGTTTGTTTATTTAATTATTTGTCGGTCATAATAAATGTAATATATCAGACCAATCAAATACACTGCTTAAAATGATCAAATCTTACTAAGAGTCGTATCAGTTTTTTTAGGAACCAGCTGTACATTCATGGCTAAAAAAAATTTTCTTGTTTAAATAAGTATATACTGCCTGTCCTCTCTAAAATTTCATGACAAAATTCCGTTGGTCTCTCAGCATCTCCATCTCTTAGTTCTCGATGAGATTGAAATTTACACGAACGGAATTTTATTTCTTTTCTTTTTTTAATTTTTAAGGCTGTGAAATTATTAATGTCAAACTGATCTGCAATGGTTCAATAACTTACTGTAGGATTTTTACCTATTATTGTACATGTTATGTTAGCCAAACATAACATAACAGTGGCTCATAAAAGCAATAATATTTTAAATAAATATTTCACCAAACTAAAAGAAAAACTCCAAAATTTAAAAAATCACATGTTGTTTACGAAATACCATGTACTAACTGTGAAGGTATCTATTTGGCAAACTAGTCAACTGCTTCAATCTAGAATTTGTTCGCACAAATATGCCAAGAACACCGCTGCTTTTACATTTAGTAACTGATGCGCCACTCGGACATTCTACGTTTAACAGAATTGTACTATTATACTTACAACGTTATGACTTGTAATGGCAATTTATTTCCCGAAAAAAAAAACCGAATGAGGCGAATTGGCACTTACAACGTTATGGAACATAATATTATGTATTAGTTGCCTATATCTCTAATCAATTCTACAATTATTAATAGTTTGGTTTATGGCTCACATCTCGATACTGTCCACAATGCCTTTTCATAGTCTACAAAGTCAAGAAATACGTGTAGTTGATATCCATTTGTCTTTTCTATCAATGTTCTCAATGGCAGAAGATGGTTTGATATACTATATCCTTTGCGGAAGCCAGCCTGTTCTACCGTTTGATAATTATCCATTTTGTAAGTCAACCGGTTGTTTACCAATTGTAATAATTCTCATGAACAGTTTCACACTTGACTGAGCAACCATATAGACCTACAATCCTTTAGGTCACATTTGTCTCATTTTTTGTGTTGGAGTATTACTAGACTCTTTATTAAAGAGTTTTATTGGGACATTTACATATTTAATTTGTATTTTTTGCATCGCATTTTATATCGAATTTCAGTAGTTTGTCTTATTAAGGGATTTTTAATTAAGTAAAGAAATTTTGTGTAGTCTTTAGTGCATCTAGTACTTCTTGTTTTATAATTTTTACTCCTGTGTCTTTTTATTCGAATAATATGTGATTTCGGTTAACTTTTTTGTTCTCTTAAAACCCGTCGATGTTTTCTATGCAGCATTTTAGTTTTTCCCATGTCTTCCAAAAAAACCAAACCCATCATGGTAAGCCAAAGATGGTTTTATATAATTTGTTTAACCAAATCCTAGATTCTATTGATCCGGGTAAAATTAATTTTCACTGGTAAAATACCGTATATAATTTAACATTTCTTAACGGATTCTTAATTTAATAAACGTAACGGATTTCAGAAAGGACTGCCAGCTTTGTGTCTAAACTTGATCTGAATTTTAGAAGTAAATCGCAAATGGCATGTCGTTGATTAGACAAAAATGTTCAATAAGTTTCCCAACGTTAATTAATCTATTCACGACAGTATCTAAAATATCCGTTACGATTGTTAAAAACTGTAAATTATTAAACCAGTTGAAAACTTTTGGAAATCAAAAAGGCCAAAGACAATAAGGTCACAATTAATAATGTACATCGGTTGATGTATTTGAGTTTGATTTCTCGGGAAACAAATGTATGTAGGTGTAGGGTCTTGACTTTCATTATTAGGATTCTGTAATTAGTATTTATATATTATGAATATCATTTTTCTTTACGCAATTGGCATTTGATCCAGAATAGCCACACATTTTTTAGTGTTGTTTATTGGTTTCAGAAAGCCTTAGATAGTTCAAAACAAAGTCAAGAAAGCATTAACAACAACAATCGTAACACAGCGTAATAGGTCTTAGAACTTCAATGGTTTTTCTCCATTTTTATTTCTGTTCCACGTTAGCGCTTTTTAATATTGCACTTGTAGTGGTCTCAGGTCTTCTTTTGCTAACCCTCAAGTCTCTTTTATTAATTGCGGGGCATAATTAGCGGGACGAGAGCATAAAGGAAATCGACAGTAACAATTCTTCGATTCCAGTGTCTATGATGTGCAGTAGAAAATGAGAAACAGTCAAAATCAGAAAAAAAAGGACAGATATGTATAAACCAAGCAGGCAGCAGTGGAAGTAGCACAGTTAGTACAGTTTCTACAGGACAAGGTAAAGAAAATATATCGATTTGAACGTGTTGGGAATAGTGGCGTTCGATTTAGCCCTTCTATTTGCCGCGTGGATGGTGTATAGACGATTGAAAAAGCAGCTCAAACGACAAATCCGACAGGAAATCGCCAGATCCACGGAATTTCTGAAATTGGACGCCAGGTATCTAGAAACCTCCACATAGATGGTCGAAAATAGACATAATGTGTTTTTGCGTTTATATCCCTTTAGTTTCTATATAGAATAAATAGATACGAATTACAAACTTAGGTGGCTAATATAAAGGCAAAATAAAATAGTTGATTCATGAATATCTAGGCCAAGTTCACTAATATTTTGATTATGCGAGTTTTAAATTCTTTTTAAATGAATAGTAAAATATATTTATAGATATGTGCATTACTTAAATTACTTTGCATAATTTGGATGAAAAAACTTACAAAACACAGTCTCCTGTCTCCAGTACTCCTGTCCATTCTTTAATATTTCTTAACCAGGATATTTGTTTGCGGCCGGCTCCTCTCCTACCTTCGATCTTCCCTTGTAGGATTAACTGTGGTATTTCATATTTTGCTCCTCTCAATATGTGCCCAAGGTAACCAATCTTGCGTTTTTTAATTAATTCAAAGAGTTCTCTTTCCACGCCGGCTCTATAAGGACGTCATCGTTTCGAACTCTATCCACCCAAGGTATGCGCAACATTCTTCTTAATGACCACATTTCAAATGCTTCAAGTTTGTTGATAGATGTTTTTTTCAAAGTCCACGTTTCCATGCCATAAAGCAAGATGGACCATATGTAGCACTTGACCATTCTGTAGCGTATTTCGAAATGTAGGTTTTGATTACATAGAAGCGGTCTGAATTTCACAAAAGCTTGTCTTGCCATTTGTATTCGGGTTTTTATCTCTTGTTGCGGATCCGATTGGTCATTGATTGTGGTGCCAAGGTATTTAAAAGTTTTCACGCGTTTTATGCGATCGTCACCTATGCATATTATCGGGTTTTCTGGAGGGTTTCTGCTAATGACCATATGTTTCGTTTTCAAAATGTTGATTTTGAGGCCATATTTTTTACCTATGCTATTCACCCTATCAAGTAATAACTGCTGATCTTCCAATTTATCAGTTATAATTACTGTGTCGTCCGCATAGCGTAGGTTGCTAATTGGTATGCCGTTCACCTTAATGCCTAATTCCGTGTCTTCTAATGCTTCCGCAAATGTATTTTCAACATATAAATTAAAAAGCATCGGAGAGAGTATGCAGCCTTGGCGGACACCTTTCCGGATTTCAAATTCATCCGTATATTGGTCTTGATCAATCCTCACCTTTGCCATTTGGTTCCAGTATAGATTCTGAATAATTCTGATCTCCTTCTGGTCAATGTTGGCCCTATGTAGTAGTTCCATCATGATATCATGTTTAACATTGTCAAATGCCTTCTCGTAGTCGATGAAGGTGAGGTAGACATCTTTTCGTTGATCTAAACAGTTTTGTATTAAAGTGTTCAAACATAAAATTGCCTCTCTTGTTCCTAGTCCTCCCTTAAAACCGAATTTTGTTGACCCGCTAAGTTCTTCTAGTATCTTGTACATTCTTGAGTGTAATATCCTAAGGAAGAGTTTCAGCAAGTGACTCATTAAACTGATTAAGCGGTGTTCATTGCATTTTGTGGCATTAGCTGTTTTTGGGATCATCACAAAGGATGACTGCAGCCATTCTCGCGGAATGGCTGCAGTTATCAACAATTATCCCATAGAGCTGAAATACAGACTACAAGTAGCCACCAAAGAGGCCAGAAAGATGCTGACAAGAAAATATGGTGCCAAAACAGGCACAATAATATATAAATCAGGAGACAAGGTATTGGTTAAGAACGAGTCGATTTTAAAACTAAATCCTTAGGTCAATATAGAGTTATAGAAGATAAAGCACCTAACATTATTATAAATAAAAATAATAAACACGTAATTATTTATAAGAACAATATTAAATTGATACTGATTAAAATAAAGGGGGATAAAACATAGTGTGAAACGTAACAGTGGTTAAGTGAAAAAGGACATTGGTTAGTACGTAGAATTAGCATTAGGAAATAATAATTCTAAAAATGTTCTAAACGAATTTTTTTATACTTTTTTGATTTGTGAATATTAACAATGTGATGATAAGGTAAAAATGAGCAGATGGGAAATAAAATGCAACGTTTTCCCATTGCTTTCATATTTTTTTCGGTGGTAGATGCAGCGTCAGGAGAACAAAACCCTTTAATTAATTAGTAACTCATAACATAATTTAAATTTAGATGTTTACTTTCGTTGTTAAGTGGTCACCAGTAAGTAACCAGCGTGTCAGTATGACACGCTGGTTTACATTGATTTGCTCTAGTCATCTTAGTCTCTGTCTTTTAGTAATGTTTGTTCCTAGTTGTCCATATATTTCCATAACTTTGTTATTTGTCCTCGTTTATTGTTCATTTCTTCGCCGTTTACTACCTTTGTAATAATTTCCCATTTCCTAAGATATCTTCAATATACCTCTACAGTTTTAATTTTATCGTTTTCTTCTCTTGCCCTACTTTCGACCAGTGGCCAGAATCTGCATTTGCTCCTCTCGTGGTGTGTACATTTATTATATTCGATTGGTGCTTTTGTGTATATATTTTCGAGTAATTCACAATTAGCTTATTAAATAGTTTTTATGACAGCAACAATTTCACGCCTTACTGACAACTATTTGCAAACCGACCCTGCTTTAGTAGCCATTTAAATGCAACATTTAACAGACGGAAATAACGTTGTAGGAACGACATTAAAATGCAAAAAACAACACATAAAACGTTCACCGCGAAAAAACAAGTGAGTCCGCAGGCGAAGAACCCATTATCAATTCTTTCATAATTGACAAAATGATATATAGTATTATAATAGTGACAAATTGGAAATGCTCAATACTTGTTATCGTGTTACGGTTTTTATATAAATTAGCGCTGGAAAGTAGACTGTATTGGAGTTGTTCCGATATTTTTCGTAATGTTTAAATGTGAATTTTAAGACCGGTTTTATGCTGCAATTAAAAATGTTCTAAAAAAGAAGAAAATAGAGAGGAGCGTATGGTATAATCTTTAAGGTTCCTTTGTCGCTGCTCTTTCCTACACTTCTTTTCGAAATAATTCAGCCTTGACTAATGATCTTAAGGTGATATTTAGATGCTCTACAGTGTTCTACGGTGATCTTTCTTCAGTGTATTACTCGTATCTTCCATTTCTTAGAGCAATGTGAAATATGTCTATAATTTTAGATCTTTTAGTCTTTAGCATTTGTAGACTACGGAAAAGCTTTCGATACCATAGAACACACGGCCGTAATAAACGCAATGCAAAATTGTAGAATAGACAGCAGATATATTAACTTAATAAAAGAAACTATGAACCAAGCTACAGCTACATACTACCTAAATGAAAATAAACACACGAACCCTGTACCATTAAACAGGGGAGTCAAACAGGGAGATACTTTATCACCCAAACTGTTCACCTTAGTTTTGGAGGACGTTTTTAAAAACCTAAATTGGAAATATAAGGGAATAAACATCAATGGCCGCTACCTCAGTAATCTACGATTTGCAGATGACATAATCCTGATAGCTACTGACCTACAAGAAATGCAAACCATGCTTTTAGAACTACATACCGAATCTTCTAAAATAGGACTGAAAATGAATTTAAACAAAACAAAAGTCATGCACTCCGAAAACACCGTGACAATAATAAACGATAAAGTTATAGAAAAAGTTGAAGAATATATATATATACTTAGGACAAAAAATAATACTAAATAGGGAAATTCAAACTGAAGAAATAAAAAGAAGAAGAAAGTTAGCTTGGGCAGCATTCGGTAAACTGAACTATATACTCAGAAATCAACAAATTCAATTACATCTTAGATCTAAAGTTTTTGATGCATGCATCATTCCGATATTAACTTATGCGGCACAAACATGGACAATCACAAAAAAGAATATGAATATACTTAGAGTCACTCAACACGCGATGGAAAGAGCAATGCTAGGTATATCACTTAAGGAGAAGAAAATAAACACATGGATAAGACAGAAAACCAAAGTCACCGATGTGGTGCAAAAATCATTAAAGTTGAAATGGGAATACGCTGGACATGTAGCTAGGAGCGATCTAAACAAATGGCACAGATCAATTTTAACCTGGAGACCATACCAACACAAAAGACCCAGAGGCAGACCTCCTATGAGATGGACAGATGATCTGAAAAGGACTGCCGGGAAAAATTGGCTACAAGTAGCGTACAATAAAAAACAATGGAAAGGAAGACTTGAAGAGGCTTATGTTCAGATGTGGACGTGAATGCCTAGACGAAGAAGAAGAAAGAAGTCTGAGACATATAGAAAAGTATCTATGAATATTTTTTTATTTTTAATAATGTGTGTTTTGCAGTTGCAATTCAGACTTTTATCTTATTATTTGAGTTATTTAACCTTAAGTTAAGTTGTTGTTGAGTTAACTTATATAGTCTTTAACCCAGGTTCTTAGATATTTGTACATTAAAATTTTCTATTTAACTCTATGAAGCAGATGACGTAAATAAAAAAAAGTAAAAGATGACTTTAATTAATGTATAAGCATTTTGGAATAAGAACATTAAAAGCAAAGAGTGCTTCTCTTGTTCCTACACCGATACGAAAGCCCAATGACATGTCACTTAGTTTGGAGTGTTTTATGGTGTGCATGATTCTGAAGAAAGTTTTGTAGCGTATGCGACATCAGACTAATTGTTCGGTAGTCTTTGCATTTCAAACATTTCTTGAGGGATGATTTCTGTTATGATTTGTATATATATTTGTTATGATTTGTTCGTTACTGTGGTGTTGACTTCTTTCAATTAAGACAACCGTGACATATTTCAGCACAGTTCCAACATCTGGGTTCACATTTTTTCAAAATACTGTCTCGAATTATTGTCTTTTATAATCTTTTGTTCGTGAATGGTATTATATAACATAATCACCGAACGGACTATATTTTCATTGCTAAATGAGTGTTACATTCTCAGTATCACACAGTAAATGTCTACTTTTCCTAGAAACGAATTAAAAATTTCCAATAACTAAAATGTATTATTGAACTAGATTCGACGACATCTGCGCTCTGTATAACTTCAAATCGAAGAGTACCCCCCAAGAGTATTCACAAGAAACCAGTCACAAGTGGAGACTCCAAAGAAAAAAGAAGAAAAGGACGATGAGTAAAAAGTCGCAAAGACGCGTTAATCTTATGTAGATTATTTCGAGTGGGATGTACACTGGCAGACAGAGGAACTGTTCAAGTGGCCTTTAGTAATACTCTAAACTTAAATTAC
The DNA here is from genome assembly GCF_040954645.1 of Diabrotica undecimpunctata. NCBI lineage: Eukaryota > Metazoa > Arthropoda > Insecta > Coleoptera > Chrysomelidae > Diabrotica > Diabrotica undecimpunctata. The sequence continues at coordinate 3,849,415 of NC_092808.1, read as the reverse complement.
AGGTCTGGATTCAGTTATTTGCAGCTCTAAAAATTCTTTGTCGATTTATTAAAGAGAATAGATTTTGGCAATATTTATTTTACTTGGTACCTACACAGTTTTGTCGTAAATCACTCTCAAATAGATTATTTCATGATAAACAAAGGAGATATACGTGAATGTAGGACTACAAGGTAATAGTGAGGGTTCGAGGGTAGCAAGGTACGAGTCTGTGATCCAACAACATAAGTTGCTTGTGCTGGACATCGACATAGAAAAGCAAACCTAAACAAAATATCGGAGATAACCATAAAAATCAGGTAGTGGATATTAAAAGATGAGAAAGAATGTCTATTCAGAGCAAGAATAGTAGAAAAAATGGGCTGGGTCATCAAAAGAAGTCCTAATACAATTTGGAGGAATCTGACTAGTCTTATTAAAGATGCTGCTATGGAATATGAAAAATATATTAAATATTCAAACATAGAGCAAAGAATCAAAATAATATTTTAATCAGATTAAAATAATGTATTCGAGGTGAAAATAATAAAATACGAAAAGGATGTCAAAATGCTATAAAAAAGTACTTTGACAGTTTATTAAACTAAATCGTCACAAAAATAATTAACGAGGAAGTTGTTCGATCACTGCAAAAAATAAAGAAAGGTAAAGCAGATAGCTTTAATGGAAATATAAACAAGTTGACGACCCGGTTTCTTTAGTAGAATTGTGGAAGTATGCACAAACTACAGGATTATAAAACTAGTACTTTTCACACCATGAAATGGGCGAGAAATAATTAATAACTGATACGTGAAAAAAGCGAAATATCATTAGTGAAAGCAAATTATAGGGTTCCTAAAGAGGTTCTGTGGTGGGTGCTCCCAATAAGAAATGAATTCCCAGTAATTAAGTGAAAATTGTGAGAGACATGGATATAGGAGTAACAACTAATGTCAGGAGAGGTGTGGAAGAGATGGATAAATTTCATGTGAAAGTAGGATTGCATCAGGGCTCGATGATTACTCCTGATTCATTCTCAGTAGTGTTGAATTAGATAATAGCGAAACTAAATGATAATTTCCTTAAAGTAAAATTCTAAAAAACTGTCATAAGACTACCTATGAAATATGGAACTGAATGTTAAGCAGTTAAAAAAAAAAGAGGAACAACGAATGCCTATGACGAGAATGAAAATGCTTAGATGAATGACTGGAGTGATAAAAAACAATAAACTTAAGAATGAGTATATTAATGGAACTCAAGGAGTGGCACCAATTGATGCCAAAATGTGAAGCATAGGTTAAGATGGTTTGGACACGATCAAAGTCGAGACTTTAGTCATCCAATATGAAGAATTGCTGATTTGACGTTTCTAAGAAGACTAGTAGAGGAAGACCAAAGAAGACGTAGTGGTTCGCTTAGGCAGGATATGTCGGAAAAGAAGGTTGATATTTTTATGACCCAAGATAGAATATTGACAGATAGATCATCATGCATATGTTTAAGCAATCATGTGTTACATCCAAAGCTTCTTGCATGTTCAACCATAGATCGTCAAGGCTGTAGGTAGTAGGGCAGTTTTGACATGTTAGTATATGATATATGTTGTGTATGTCAGCGCGTTTGCATTCATTATCATTACGTTCTAGATTTCATTAGGCTTAATGTTCTCCGTACTGATTCATTGGAGTTGGCGCCACTTGACATTTCCTCGACGTAGTGGTAATTAATAGGATGGTCGTTCAGATTCAAAGACACATCTAGGTATTTGTTGTGGAATTTTATTTTTTTAGACCTGCATGCGGATCTGATGACAAAAAATGCAAATCAATAATATATAATAGTCTCCCGTTTTATACCGCTTCGCGGCTTTGGGAGTATAGCAGGGTAGTCTGCTTTATTAAGGCCTACGGTATACAAGGAAGGTAACATGGCCAGTGCTACGCTTCAACCGCCTATTATTACCCCTGGTTTTACCCAAGGTACTCATTTTATTCAGGCTGAGTCGACCTGGGGCCTATAGACATTTTTAAAAATGTCTAGTTGTTCCTGCCGGCGGTAGGATTCGAACTCCGGACCACCGGCGTGCGAGGCAAGCATCCTACCGCTTGTGCTACGCAGGCCCTAAAAATGCAAATCAATACTATGATGAATATAACTGCGAATTATAATTAAGTGGTCTTCTGTTGCCTTCCCCATTGCAGTATCGCAGCTGATTGAACCATAATGTGGTTGAGTATCGCCTGTCAAATCTGATGAAAAGTAAATCTTACTCAGCTTTGATTCAGTAATAATATATCATAGCTTGTTTTTTTTTACCGTCAGCGGGTGATTATTTAATTGTAACTTATCCTACATATATACAGGAACGTTCTATATCTGTCGGTGGGACCTACTATTATAGAGTTTGTCTTAAAGTATATATTGTCCTAAAAGATGCATTTTACTTACCGTTTTTTAATTATTTGTGTTTTTTTTCTAGGTTAGTAAGTAAATCGTTTTACCTCTTTTGGTTTTCGGTAAGTTATTTTAAATATTTTTTAGCTCAAATGTCCATACAATCAGCCAATTACTAAGTTCGGTTGCGTAGAAATTATTCTTTTTGTAAGTTGGGGATTTTAATATTACAAATACTAATTGGGTCTCTCTCTCTACAGCCTTCTCTTCTTATGGAGTATTAGGCACACGCGTTTCTTAGCCAAAAGTGAAAGATGGCTGATAGGCTAGATCAGCGCATCATCTTCGGGTTTATTCCTTTGAAATTTTCTTTACAAGTTCTTTTCCATTCCTCTATATTTCTCAATCTCTGTTTGGCCTCTCTCCATCTCTTTTATATCGTCATCATCATCCTGCCTTTACAACCCTACGTGGGTTATAGCCTCCTCAAGAATTTTTCTCCAGTCGTCCCTATCCATTTCCGTTCTCCGCCAAGCACATATTTCCATATTTCTGATGTTTTCATCGATGTTATCAAGGAACCTTGTTCTAGGTCTTCCTCTTCTTCTCTGACCAATGGATCTATAAGGAGGATACCGTTTTTCTAGCTGGGTCATTTTGTTCCATCCGCATTACATGCCTTCAACACTCTATTGTCATTCACTACTCCATAAATTCGCCTTAGTACTTTTCTTTCGAAACATCCTAACATGTTTTCATTATTTTTTGTTAAAGTCCAGATCTCTGAACCATATGTTAGGACTGGGCGTATTATTGTTTTGTAGAGAATTTTTGTATTTCTCGATATAATTGTAGATTTAAGGATGATATTGAGCCCAAAATAGCATCTGTTGGCCGTGCAAATTCTGCGATTTATCTCTGGAGTAGTATTATTTTCAGTGTTAAGGAGCGCTCCCAGGTATACAAAATCGTTCACTGCTTCGATGAAACCCATTTTTGTAGTTGATTCTTTTAATGCTACATACGCCTCTCGTACATCGTTTTCCGTTCCTCCAACAATATTGATATTATCAGCATAGGCCAGGATTTGCACTGATTTATTATATATTGAACCAGTGGTTGTGATTTGTGACATACGTATTACCATAGCCAGATTGAATAGTATACAGGAGAGAGGATCTCCCTGGCGCAGCCCGTTATTTGTTTTAAAATGTTCAGACATTTCCCCTGAATTCGTACTCTACACTCAACTTTTTCAAGAGTTAGTTTTGTTAAATTTACCAACTGATTTGGTATTCCTAGCTCTTTCATTGCTTTGAACATTTCTCTTCTATTCACAGAGTCGTAGGCTGCTTTGTAGTCTATAAAGATGTGATGGGTATCATTGCCATATTCCAGTGTTTTTTCCAAAATTTGTTTCAGGGTTGCAATCTAATGAATTGTCGATTTACCACCTCTGAAACCAGCCTGGTATTTTGCTACTATCCGTTCTGCATATGGTGCCATACGATGACATAGTACTGTGGAAAATATTTTATACGCTACATTTAGAAGCGTAAATGACTCCTCTGTGGTTAGAGCATTCAAAGATATCTCCTTTTTTGTGTATGTTGCAAAGTATTCCAATATTTCGATCATTAGGGACGGATTTCTGTGTCCATATTTCTGTTATAAGCTGCTGTAATGCCATTATGGTATCATGACTACCTTCTTTGTATAGTTCAGCTGGGAGATTATCTATTCCGGGTGATTTGTTTCTGGCTAGTTTTTTAACTGCATCTTTACTTCAAGAATCGTTGGTGGTTCCTCTTCCCTCTCGTCTGTTCCCCTTACCTCATCTCTTTCGTCTTCCAGGTTTTCTCCTTCTTTCTCTATATTAAGTGCCTGGTTAAAGTATTCCACCCATCTATTCAATACATCTTTTCTTGTTGTTAATAGCCATTCTGACTTCTGCATTGTCTTTTCGTTGCTTTGAATTCTTTTCTGTTGATGTTTTATAATCTCTTACAATTCTTCTTCAGATATTATCTGGTCTTCCTCTTCTTGTCCGTTTATTGCAGTATTTTATCCAGAATCATTTTTATTTTGTGTCTTTTTTGTTCTAGTGTGTTTGTGTATCTACTTTTTTCAGTTTCTTGTACTTTTTTGCTTCTTATATTCGTTTTGTTATTGTTAAGTGTTGTGCATATCGACCAGCTTTTTCTTCTATAGTATGTCTTTTTCACGGTCTGCGTACTAATTAGGTGCAAAAACGGCCGATTTAATTAAAAAATGTTGATTTTAAATAACGTTTTTCCTAATAAGGCGAACTTTATAGGTCCCAGAAAAACAAAAAAATGTTTTTGTCATCTACCTTTAATACAGCTTTTAGAAGATACAACTACTCTGTATGTTATGAATTATCCAATAAAGTATGGCATATTCTTTCCATTTTCATTAATTTTATCACTTTTCTCAATGATTTCATTATCATTTTGCAAACTAAAACCCAATAAAAAGTTGTAATAGCAATTATATAGATAGATCATTAAATAAATGCGATGGAACTGAAAATGCTGTTGTTATAGTCTAATTTATAATACTGTATCTTATTTGTTTTATGTAGTTGCTATATACATATTTTTATTATTTCTTACATTTTGGAAGAAAAAATCAAATCGTTATAAAAAGCCGTTGTGGCCCTGCTTTTTCGTTAAGACTACTCCAAACACATAATAGACGACTTAAAGACCTGATGGTCGATTCTATTTACCATAACACTTGCTTTTTGTGGATGTTGTTTGTTCATGATCTTGTCCGTGCTCTCAATACGTGTGATGTTCTTTTGTGAGTGTCTAAGACCTTAGATTAGGGGTATTTAGCACCCTTTCGCTCCAGCGCCTACAGAAAATTCTTACGATGAATAAAATAGAGTAATATGTCACGTATGTAAGAGTTTGTCATTAGAATGCTTTGATCTCGAGAAACATTCGAGCTTTGACAAATAATCATAGGGTCAAGACAAAAGTACAAAAATCTTTACAGTCCCAGATATAATTAAAAAATACACTGTATTGAGTAAAAGAATATATACAGTGATGAGTGCCTTACCACCCGGCTTTTTAACGTAAGAGATAGAAAACACAGTTACCTTGTGAAATAAAAAGAGATGAAACTCGTAGAGGTGAGAAATAATCGATAGAAACCTATAATTTACATTACATTACATTACCACTATCAATAGTCTCACACCTTTAGACGTTAGATTCGAGCTAAATCACCTCGGTCATAATTATTATGAGTAACGTCGAATGTGTGACGTATTTCCATTTTTTAATTTTGCATAAAGTAAAAACTGATTGACCACAATAAAGCAAAAATGTGAATAAAATAATTTAATTAATAGTGATTATTTAATCTAAAGTTTTAAATTATTAACCAAGAATAATTTCTACTATGATTTGAGGAGTTTCATACACTCTTGTCACAGAATAATTATAAATCCTTCGTGGATTAGTGGTAAGAATTCGACATTGCGATACAGACATCGCAGACGATTAGAGTTCAAAACCCACATGTGGTTTTAATAATTTGAAATTATGCAAAGATCGTTTTGCTTTGAATCACTAAACAAAACTAAACAAAAACTAAAGTTAAAACAAAAAATCTTATTAACAAAACAGTATCGTCGTACTTTCGAAAATAAAGTAAAAACTTTTAAAGAATAAGTAAAAGTTCTACAAAAATGAAAAAATATCCGTGGCCACTAATCAATCGATTAGGAAAAGTCGCACTGAGATATTTACTGACGATGCGAGAATTATGTGCAGGACAACCATCGTGTTGAAACCATATGGAATCGAAAGGTATTGGTAAATTACAAAGGGCTGGGACAATTTCATTTTGCAGAAGTTCCAAGTATTTCCGCCCAGTCAACATACCGTCTATAAAAAATGGACCAATAACATGATTCCCTATTATGCCTCCCCAAACATTTACTTTTCGAAGACGCTGGGTACGAGCGACATAAATCTGACGAGGATTTCCTCGAGATCAATACCTAGCATTGATTGAATTGTGACGGCCATGCAATGAAAACGTACATTCATCGGTGAACAAAACGTTCTCTAAAAAATGTTTATCTTGATGTGACATTTCCATTGCAGTTTGAAAAAGTTCTAAACGTCTATATTGACCCAGGGAATTGTACGTTGGATTTATGAAGTTTATAGGGACGGTATCGATGTCTTTATAAAATTTCACCTACTCTAAATCTTGGAATTCCACATTGTTCTCCGAGACGAGGTGTTGATTGGGTAGGATTTTGCTCAATACTTGCACAAATCAAAGTGTCCCTTAGTTCCAAATCTGGATTTACCTCCCTTCTTCTGCGAACTCCTCTTGGATCGAACACGGATCCATAAGTAAAAAAATTACGTATAATAGACTGAATTGTTGATCGTGCTGGAGCCGGCCTATTTGGAAACATATTTACAAATTGTTGTATAATCATGTTGTCTGATAATCCATTCACATGCCAGACAACAATTTGCACTTTTTCCTCGACCGTTAAAATCCTTTTCACGAATTGTTTTTTCAATAAAAAGTTTCTGTTTACCGTAAAAAACACTTCTCGATGTGTTATTATTTGATAACTTGAAGGCTTGATGATTTGGTTAGCTATAAAGCAGGTAGCTGTTCGCGCGCATTCATTCCAATGTCGTCAATTGTTTTGAAATTCATTACCTGTACAGAGGAATTGACATTAACACTGAGAATTTGGTGATGGATTTGACATTAAATAGTCCTTAATGGATTATTTTCCATTCACAACTGAAGACTGTAAAACTGGAATTGAATTTGAAATATTTTGTATTTCTATTTTATAACATTGGAATAAGAATAAATTGTAAATAATGAGTTTTTCGAAAACTTGTTACCTAATATGTATCATATTTTCTATTATTTTTGATTGAGTAAAACAAACAGTTTACCCACCAAGGGTAAACAAACAGTTTACCCTTGGTGTGAATTGAACCCCAGTCTTCTTATCAATAGACAACGTCTCTAACTCTTACGCCAACTCCACATACAACAATTATTGTTTTCGGGCTGATCATACCTATTTAGTTTAGTCAAATATTTCAGCTGAGTTATTTTTATTATTAATTAATTAATTAATTAATGTTTTTTACTATAATATATGTTAATGTATTTAATCATTTATTCAAACAGCAGAAATTATTAAAATAAAATATTTTCGAGGTCATCCGTATAATTATGGCTGAAGTCAAATAGACACGTCTAATAACTAGCCCTATCTCGTACTATCTCACAACTTAATCTGTCTTCTATCCTTTCCGCTATTTTGCCGGGTGGTAAGACACTCATCACTGTATATATATATATATATATATATATATATATATATATATATATATATATATATATATATATATATATATATATATATATTATGATCTGCTTTTTCTTACTTTTATATTAACTTTTTATTTATTTAAATACTTTAATTAATTATTTAATTGATTATCTAAGTGTCGTAAAATCATACATAAATAATAATCTCAGGGTGCCATTTTATTATACAAAAAAAAATCAGCTTAGGTTATACCTATCTTTTCTCGTGGTTTCCAGTATCTCTCAGTTGTTCCTTATCGGGATAAAATAGGAAAAGGAAATAAATAGAAATAACATAAATAAACAAATACAAATATCTTTTATAATCAAAAGAAATAATATGAAGATTTATCAAATAAATTCCATGGGCTTAACTGTCCCAATCAAAATTGTACCACATAAAATAATTTTAATCTACCAAATATTTATCGGTTTTTTTTGATAACATTGATAAAACAACATAAACAAGAAATTTGGATATTCGTAAAATAATTACTTTTCCTATGAACATTTTGAAAAATTGGAATCTTTGTTCATATGTTTTTGTACTCGAAAAATATAAAATTCTGAATATTATAAAAAGAAACTTTTTAAATTTATTAAGCAATATTAATAATTATCCTTTGACAAAAAAAAACTTTTATAAAATTTATGGTATTTTAAAATAGCGATAATTTTTGATCTTCTGATGGTATAGAGTCTTTTATTTGAAACATACAAAAATTCTGTCACAAAAATAAGTGACTGCCTTTCCAGCGAAACAAAACAAAAGGCTTTTAAAATATAATATCTACAAATACCGGGAAACAATATTGTCTATTTACATTTAAGTATTTACTAATGTTTTTCAGTCCTTCAGGGTAAAACTCATTATGGATAAACCCACTGCTTAAAACTAACCTATAACAAATATTTACAAATCGATATACAGGGCGTTGCAAATTTATATGCTCGCGTTCTATAACAAAATAAATTTTTTTTTCTATCTATTCTAAAAAATGACGCTATATCAGAGTGACATTATAAAAGTAGTAAAAAAAATGAAATTTTAACGAGGCAAAATTTTATTACAGCATTATTTATTATTAGAGCTGCATTTAGGATATAAAAGTTAAGAAATAAAACATATCATATATATGAAACTTATATTTTTTATGAAAAAGTTCTCTAATGCTGAAAAAAGTCAGTTATTTTCATCTGCACAAACCTTTCCGAAAAATAAACTTTTTCTGTAGTGTCCTTAATAATCTGAGCTGCTTCTTTGCTAGTTGTAGATGCCTCTCTGAACTGGTAAAACCTGGATATGGTCTCAGCAGCTCTCATTGCTTCTTGAATTGTAGAACAATCAACGCCGTCTTCTTCTTCTTTTCCATTATCTTCATCAACATTCATTTCCACATTTTGCACTTGTTCCGCAATTAATTTCTTTATCACTTAAAACTTGAAATGCTTCTACCTGATCGTCTACTGAAATGTAGGGAGTCAAGATCAGTTCCAAACTCTCTCTGATTTAAATTATTTTTTTATATCCACTCTGACAAATGCATTTCGTCATCGTCGTCAACATCCTGAACATTGGGAGAAATTACAGTCGATTTAGCTTGACGAAAGAAAGCACTTACAAATTGGGTTCCAAACGGGTTCCTCATTGTCCGTACAAAAATCATCCTTTTCAAAAGCTGTTTCCGATAATGGCACTTTAAACTTCTTATGACTCCTTGGTCCATAGGCTGCAAGACACTCGTGCAGTTGGCTGGGCTTTAAACCGATCTAACCAGCCGAGCATGCGAAATTGTCACCAAACAATTTTCCGAACTCCTTTAAAAATGGCCCGGACACAGTAATATCAGAACTGCGACACTGCTTGAACCATTTGAGTAGAACTGAATCTACATCACCACGAATGCACTTCCTAATATCTTTAACATTTTCTCCCTTCTCATTAAAGGCTTTTAAAATTGTGTCCTTAATTTTTAGGATTAAGCCGACAGTCGAATTAACAAGTCCAAATTGCCGACATTCATCAGCAATTTTTCGACCACTTTCAAATTCTCTTTACGTCTGTACTCTTTATGTACTAATTTCCCTTCTTTGTGTTTTCCCTTCTTACAAAGGCCCTTTGGAACACCAATGGAATTATTATAGTTGACTTTGCTCTGAACTTCAATTGTATTATCATTTCGCTTCAAAATCCTAAGGCGTTTTCACTGTTAAAATTGAAAGTGCCAAGCTCCTGGTGGTTCCAACGCGTCTCAGTCTTCGACCAATTTATAGGTTGTGGTGTTTTTTTCTATTATAGCTATGTAATGGCTCTGGATTCGTTATAATTTCTGTTTTTTTTAACTTTTCCTTCAGAAATACCAAAAACTCTATGTGGTGGCATAAAACTGTATCCTACAATTGGAAATATTAGTTATAAATCTGCAAAAATCAAAATTTCTTTGACATCTTTGGAAAATTTAGGTTTTGATAATATATGGAACAGCGCTGAAGCTATAACACTTGAATTATTTGGCAAACCTAAATCGGTCCATAGATAAGCTGAAACTGTATCAGAGTTAAGTTTCGTAATTAGAAGTACTATTTTTAATTGAAAAATTATAAAAATAAAATTGGGAAGAGAAGTAAGCTCTCTAATCAGGTAACTTCGAAAGAGCTAGGTTTTTTTACAATCCATTGTAAAAACTTCTCTCTCGCTGTTGTTAGTTTTAAGTATTTTGTAAAGTGCTTTTGCTTTAAGTTTATGTAATTCCTGTAAAACTTTAAGTTCTATTTTTTGCTCCTCTTTTTTCTTCCCTATCTCTTCCTTATATCTTAAACAATAAGAGCATGCCTCTGTGATAGGCGTTCCAAAACCTATATTAGAGTGCGTTGCAAAATATGAACGAAAATAATGTTCCTTAACTTTAATAGAGCTATCCACTGATGTGATGTAAAGTTTAAAGAGCTGTCTTATATTTTAATAAGACTATTACATGGTAGATAGGTTCTTTTCTTTACTTGACTCCTGTAGGAATACGGTTCCAGGCATTTAAAACTCTCAATAAAATTACTCATAGCTAACTATTTTTGATCATTCTTTTCTAGAACGCGGTCGCCTCCTGGTTTTTCTGATCCCTATCATTAACTGAGAGTTAATCCCTCAAAAAAAAATCGCTTTACCACATTCTATATTTTTCTATCTTTTCTCACGCCCAAAAGTTTGTATAAAGGCTCGTCTGCATACACTAATCCATTTGTCACCTTGCTTTGGTAATCTATAATTTATTGATACCTGATTTTGAGAAATTATGCTGCTCACTTCTCTCTCTGCTCGTATTATTTTTCTCTGCGGTGTCTTATCCAATATGAAAGCATCTTGTTAAGTTTTGATGAAACTTGATAAAATCTTTTATGAACAAATTGCAGATCCCTCATAGTTAATAAATTACACTTCAAGAACATATTTTTATGAACACATCTTGGTTTTTCAGGCAAATCTTTAGCCGAATATTTAAAAACAAAACATTGAAACATTATCTAGATCTTTATGCTTACCTATTTTTCATAGCGACTACTCTTTTGTGTTTAGCACGCTGTACGATTCTTTTCCGGCTATATTCTGGAGAATATTATCGTTATCCATTACGACAAACAAAAGGAAATTTACGTAAACCTATTTTGAATAACATCCAAACAACACTAAAAACATTACATGGTTAGAAGCTGCCACATACCACTTCGCGTGAACGGGTAAATCACGTGTCAGTTCAAACGTTTCGCCATTGGTTAGGCTGGACTTGGCGGTCTTTGCAACTAAATTTTTTTGGACAAAGCGGGTTTTGCAGCTTAAGCGTATTTTCTCCTTTAAATTATTCCAATTTAAGGTGGAATTTGCACCTAAATTATGTTTGACCTTATGAATATACATATAAATAACATAATTCCCTTATCAAACATACAAATTTCACAAAAATGAGACTTAACGGGTTTTGCATCTATACCCCTCATAATATATAATATGTAATGGAACATAAGGATACAATTAAAAACAAAATTTGAATCTTTTTAAGTGTTTCCCGCCGCGTTTTGGCACGCTTTGGTAAAAATAAGAAGAAATTTGTGCACTAGTTCATCTTCTTCTTCTTAGAGTTTCGTTTTATTTCAAAAATTGACTATTAACTATTGTATATAGTGGGAATAAATGGTGAAAATTGTGCCAATTTGCGGCAGAAACTTAACGATGAATTAAAAAGAAACGACAACCTAATTATCGACCAATCCTTGTATTTCTGTAACAATTTTCTACAATTTTTCTAATAAAAATATTTGTATCTTATATTTTTATCTTATTCCTGGAATATGAGAAACCGTGTCGTGGTACTAGGTAAGGCGGAAGTTTTGTGGACAACAAATTAAATCACTTTTACCGAAAATTAGAGCGAAATCCGGTACATCGGCATCATTTCTATAAGAGGATGCAAATGCTGCGGCCAACGGAAGAGGATGATTTTGATTTATTTTATATTTTAAATAAACAAAAATATCGGAAAAAACCGCATATTATAATAAACAACGATTTAACGGAAACTGCAACTATGAGTGGATTATAAATATATATAATGTTTATTGATAAATTTTTTAAATTGCGGAAATGGTTTTTATTTGTTTTCTATGAAATATATATATATATATATATATATATATATATATATATATATATATATATATATATATATATATATTCCAAATAGGTAAATTACTTAAGTCTACTTAGAACGATGACGGTATTTTAGATCTAGTTATAATCTAACACACTTTTTAATCCTCATAATATAGGTCATAAAATTATGCACATAAGAATAATAAAATAACACATTTCTCACTGAAAATTCTATTTATAAAATGATGAACCAACTCTTGAATTTTGTAAGGTCTGCTTTTCATTTGGATAATAATCGTTCCTGAATGTATATTTTTATGTTTACAGATTCGCAACAAAGTTAACTGGTAGACGCTGCCGATTATTTTGATAAAAAAAAATTGGGATATCCAATCTTTTGTTTACATTTACATATAAACCTCAATTGAATGTGTGTTTCGCGAAATCATTTCAATTCTGTCAGGGTTAATAACCGAGAAATTTTCGAGAGTTTAAATATTTATACGATGTAGTTTTGGGCTGGATTCCGCATGGAGATACATCAATGATTCGAGTGCTGTTTTTCTATCAGCATATGTTGACGTTTTGAGGCTATATGCACGAAATCCCATTTCAACAGCCAAATAGTCAATTTAGTTTTAAACGAACATATTTATTCTATCTTTTTGGCCTTTTTTATAACGGTTATAACAATAATGGCTTTAATTAAACACTTCCTATCTTCAAAAATTCTTAAGTACTAACACATTAAATTTTACGTTAAACGTTTATAAACGTTTACTCGTTTTTTTGGCACCACATTTTATTTTGTCTTGAAATGTATATATATATTTAGGGATTCTACAGTATTCACTGCTTTCCCTCGCTCAACCGTTTCCATCTCTTTCTGTTGTTCCATTCTCCATCGTTTAGGCCTCTCTTACTCATGGCGTCGTCTACTTCGTTCCTCCAGGATTTTCGGGGTCGTCCTCTTTTCCTCCTTCCTATGGGGCTCCATTCGGTTATTCTCTTTATCCATCTGCTGTCTCTAGTTCTTCTTACATGTTCATACCATATCTTGAAATGTATTAATGTTTAATACAGTGTTCCCAAACTTTTTGAAATGAAAGCTTCTCGTCCCCCCTCCCATTAACATTAAATTGTATGGGCCAAGAAACAAAACAAAGCAAAACAGTACTACATTGAAAACAAAACATTTATTAATAATTTACTTATTTATAAGATAATAGTTTTCATACAATACAAAAATTATTAATAATAGAAAAATAGATTAGGTTGATTCGTGAGATGGATGGGCTTGAATTTTCTTTACTAGTGTGCTTATTCGTGGCTGAATTTTATAGTTTATTTTTATGAACGAGAGAGTAATTAGCATAATTTTAACTGGTAGCTCCGACCACTCCATGGGCGTGCTCAAGATTAATTGAAAAATTACTTTGAATAATTGTAAAAAATAAATGAATTATTTCAGTGTTATAAAGTGTTATGTGTATGTAAACAAAAGTGACCTCTTTTATCACACACTATATTAGAACTGACTGGCCTACATTAAAAAGGGTTTTAAAAAATTCACATTTTTTTTAATTTTTAAAAATTAAAAAAGAGAAAAAGAGTTTTTAAAACCGTCTAAGGTATGTTAAATAGATGAATAAAAATATTAATATAAAACTTACAGCTACTTGTTACAAATCCAAATCAGATTCAGAAGATGAACTTTCAGAATCAAGATTTATAATAACTGGCTCGATCATTTTATCAGTAATATTGTCCAGCTTCCACATTTTTTCCTCTTCTTTAATAGTGTGATTTACTGCCTTTTCCCAGTTTTCAGGTTTTACATTATTTACGGCCTCCAAAAACAACTGTTTAACATCATAAATTTTAAAAGTGGTATTTTTTCTTGAAACTTCACTCTTTATCTGTGCCCATACCAGTTCAATCGGGTTTAATTCACAATGATATGGTGGGGATCTAAGTACTGTCATTCCACGATTTATGGCAATTTCATCAATTTCGTATTTTTAAAATTTTTCTTTATGAAGGGCACACAACGAATAAAGTTCCTTTCTTATAGATCCGGGATGGTACCTAATATTTTTTGAACTCAGCCAATTCTGCAAGTCTTTTTTTAACCACTTGGTTGTGGGCAGTCCTTCTATAAGTCTGGAGTGATAACTTGCATTATCCATTACTATTACACAGTTCTTAGGAAGAAGATCTATCATTTGTTCGAACCATTCTTGAAAGACATCAGCGTTCATGTCTTCATGGTAGTCACCGGTACGAGTTGATTCAAAAGTTAATAAACCACCTTCAACAAAACCGCCTGAACTGCCAATGTGTACTATTATCAGCCTGCGTCCCTTTCCTGATGGTGGGTTTAAACCAGTAGATAAGTTATTTACAAAAGCGTGCCTTTGACTTGTAACAGTTTCATCCTGCCAAAATTTATTTGGTGTATGACCCTCGTTGATCCATGTTTCATCAAGATAAAATATTTTTCTTTTTTGGTTTCTCATTTCCTTTATGGTTCTTAGAAAATGTCTTCTCCATATGACAATATCGTTTCTTTCTAATAAAATAGACTTTCTGGGATTCTTTTTCCAGCGGAAGCCTATTTCTTTTAAAAGTTTCCATAACGTACTTCGACTCATTTCTGGGTAATCCTTATCATCTCGAACTGAGACAAGAACTTTATCCAATGTTGGAAATTCTTGTCTAAAGAAGAATTCATGCACTTTCCGTCGAAGTCCTTCTTTAAAATGATATTCTATTTGAAATTTTGGTTTCCCTGGAGCATTACGTGGCATTTGAAAACTACCACATTTCTCTTCTTTAATAACTCTGTAAATCGTAGATTTCCCAACACCAAGTGTACTGCTAACTAACTCAACGGTCTCATCAACACTTTCACATAAACGTTTGTCTGTAAATGATTTAAAACAATTAAATATTAATGTTTTTTCATTAACTGTTAGAGGACCAATTTTTCGGCGTTTACACGGCACTTCCAAATTTTCCATAACACTAGTATACACAATAAACTGCACCTTGCAACTGAAGTACCTACTTTTAGTGAACTGTTAAGAATTTTGAATACGCCACTTGGACCTTCCTATATACAAAATGGAAAAACCCACTATCACATTTTCTGTGGAATAAGTTTAGAATAAGTTTAGTCAATTACTGTCGTAGATTCCTGGAATTAAAGAATTAAATGTTTGATTGTTGAAACCCTTACTTCGTGGAATGCACTCATTTCAGATAAAATAAAACGTTTTATTTTATCTAAAGAATTAAACTTTATTTTGCAAATAGGCAAAGAATTAAACTTTATTTTGCAAATAGATAAAATAAAACGTTTTATTTTATCTAAAGAATTAAACTTTATTTTGCAAATAGGTAGGTACTTATTAAACTTTTATTGGTTATATATAACCAATAAAATAAACATCTTACATTTCTTGCAAATTCATTAGTACCTGTTAACCTCCATCACTCCGACACTGGCAACCTTATTTAGGGATTAGTAACCCTCACAACTATTGTTTTCTATTCTGCTCCAACCTTTATACCTGGTGGTCATACTCAATTTAAAATTGTTTTCCTATATACTTCTGTAAACTTGTTGACAAATATCTGTTTTTCATTGAGTCACCCGTATCAACAGTTTAGGGATTTGCATACATAATTTATTGTTTTATTACTCTCTCATACATAAAAATACACTATAGTAAGAGCACAACGCAAGTCACTAACATCAAGTTTATTCCGATACTTTGTTTTAATTGCCACAAGTGTTGAAAATGCTTTTTCGCACCAATAGGTGCTTGAAAAAGGAAAATATAAGAGCTTCCTCGAAATATTTTAACCAAAATGAAGGTTTGTCCATTATATCAAAGTTGTATTTGGCAGAGGAATCATGTTTTATTTGCAAAGCATCTTCTTGAGATGATTCAGGCAGGGAGTCTATGTTGACATGGAATAGACCAGTTGATATTTTGTTAATACTATCGTCACAAGTGTTTGGGAAGTATTTCTGGAACTCTTCAATTAAGCTCTCCAAATCGTTGGATATTTGGATTTTTAAACTTGATCCTTCGTAAATGTCCTTGAAGCGTGTTTCTTTTGAGATTGACTTTACTTTAGTGAAATTTGAATAATTGCAGTGGTTTGCTGATATTTTACGCCTCCAAAGTTGCACCTCCATGAGTAACATATTTGAGTACCACCCTGCAGTTTTTGGTTAAGCCTGTTCAACGAGTCAAAGATGTCCGACAAATAAGCCAATATTACTTGGGTACAATGTTTTTTTAAGGCCACGCTTAGTTCATTTTGCTTTTGATGTTCCAAGAAGGTGATATTTCATCGCGAAGGTCAAATAATTTGCCAACATGTTTCCTTTTGAGAGCCATCGTACTTCTGTATGAAATATCAGTGTTTTGTGATCACTCCCTAAATCTTCACAAAGAGTTTAACAGTCGAGTTTTCAACGCACTGCTTTTTATTTAATTCACTACTTTAACACACCACGGTATTGTGGCTCCACAAGCTGAAACGCTAATTTTTTAATAAATTTTGAGCGTTCTAGGTCCTTAATATTTTTGTTAGATTCGTAAAGTGTGAATGCTTTCACTGTACTAATGACAAATATGCTGCTATAGTATTTTTCATATAAAAATGCGTGCACGTCACAATTTATATACAGTGACGTCACTTATATTTGAAATTTCCAGAACGTCAACGTTAGAGTTCAAATTTTCCTAACACAGCTAATAATACGAAACCCATACGGAACTGCTCGATCTTTCATATGCGTCAACATGGTATAATAATCAGAAAATTGTAATCATCATTATATTGGGAATTTTAGAATTATATTGATTAAATAACCAAAAACATTTGTTATTATTAATAATATAAATTTTATGAAATAACTCTGTAAGTCTAATATTTCAGAAAATAATAATTTCAATTAAATAGATTAGGCAATTGTACGCAACTGATACGCGAATACTTCAAATTTTATTGACAGTTCAGCGTGTGGCAGAAGTGTATAAAGTGTTGCCGCTTTTTTAGAGTAAGAATTTTGTTTATGTTTTGATTTCTTACACAATTGGATCATAATATAATATATATTAAAACTAATTATTGTTATGTATTGTGATTGTGCTATGCCAAAACAAATAAATAGTCTGTAGAAAGCTGATAAGCTTTCATATAAGATAGATTATTTTGAACAAGAAATAATGAAATTTAAAATTTAGAATATATAATTTTGTATTAAAATGTTTTCTTATGTATTTTAGTGTGTTGCAGTAGTTTTAAAACTAAGTGTATTTACTGTTAATATAATAGTTTGATAAATAGTTGACCATTTAAAAATTCCCCACTTACTAACTATTCCGATGTTTTGGCAACGCTGTGGGGTTCTGACGTCGTAAATCTTGAATGACGTGCAAGCATTTTTATATGAAAAATGCTATACATTACTTGCTACATTTCTTGTTACTAACGAGTCCACACCACCTTTAGTGGAGTTATAATCAGCAATAATATCAGATTTATTGGTGCGTGGGTCTGTACTGGCATGGTAGTAAGAAGATGATAAACAAAAGAACAGTCTTATTGGTTTTTGTGGTGTAAGAAATCAACGTAATATATTTTTATTTCTACCTCACGATTTATTGATGGAAAAAAGACCGTAGGTATTTTCTTTTTGTTATCTGTGCCCTAATCCTGTGAATTTTGATTTTTATATTTAGCCCCCTCTCTTTCCATTCTAATAATTGTCCATTTTACAACCATTTCACAGATATCATTGTTTATTACCATTTCGGTATTTTTTTCTTTCAGTATAGAGACATTTTTGGGCAACCAGAGCTCTTTAATCTCTTCTATTTTTTAATGTGTTCTTGTTGAAGTTTTTCTACCTCTTTTCACCTCACGTTCAGCCATTGTTCCTTCGCTACCCGCATAGTATGGAATATATCATCGTTCAAATGTCCGCTGCACCTTCGTTGGCTCCTCCTTAAAAACAATTTTTAGTGAAAATTTGTGTCAGTTTTCATCTGCTCCTGAGATTGTAACGATAAGACTACCAAAGAGAATTGAAGTACTATTGTAAAAATAATACCTCAATCAACCATGGGAGCTTATCGTCTATACCTTGCCTAGCTCAGTATCTCAAGGGTGAGCTCGTCTTGTCTTAAACTAGGGATTGGACCTGAGTTCTCAGTTGATAGCAAATAAGACAAATTTTAACTAAAAATATTTATTTAAAAGAATAAAAAAAACAATAATTAACCCTGTCAAAGCTTAACAGTTAATAAATGCTACTTATTGCTTCGATGGGCTGCTTGTGTGTTCTAGCTGTTGGGTCCTCCAATTAGAATTTGTGGCTTCTGGAGAGCTGCAGTCACACGTGGCTGTATGTCCTGATTAGTAAAATTGAATGTGGCCAATCAATTCGATCTGGTCAATTAAGTTGTCGATAAACCAATATTTCCAATAAATCCAATAAAATGTCCAATAAACCAATAAACCCAAGAGAATTTGTAGACCATAAAAAATGAGTCTTATAATAATTTTTGCCTTCTTTTATAAATTTCAAAAAGAAGCAAAAAAATAATCCCACTACAGAAAAGTTGTTTTGACAGAAAGTGGGAGACTGAATGAAGTTAGCACAGATGTCATAGGATGTTGCTATAGATATCACGAAACTAGCTTGTCTGTCAACACGGAACAGAATAGTCTGCCGAACAAAAAGTGAGAGGGCGAATATTTATTCTACGGGGCAGAAAGAGAGAGAAAATAAAGACAGGGGAAGAAGAGAAAAACAGAGGGCGCCAACTATTTTGTAAAATAAAAAATAGTAAAAATTAAACTGAAGATAAAAAAATTAATAAATCAATAAAGAAATTAAAATGAAATAATTATTAAAATATAAATGAATAGAGATGTGACGTTTATAACGTTACAAGATCATTCATCGAATACACGTCTATGGTCTTCACATTCAGCTCCTGTTCTTAGTCAGTTGAATTTATCTCGGTGCAGGCTCAAAACACAAAATAAAATTAGTTCGCCACGTTGTGGTCTGTGAAATGCTGAGTTCTTGTGAGCGACGTGAAATCCGATTCTATTGAATACTGCCACGAAAACGGCGATGTTTTCGCTGGATCTTGCGTTTCGTTGACGTGTGGATGTTGGTTGATTGTTTACTGAACCATTGGACTCAAATTTATCCTCCATATTCTTTATCTCTCTATCTGACCGTACTATATAAAGTATTTGTCTTTACAATTTGCACCTGGTATTAAAACAATACCCTTGAAGATTATCATTCAAGCAAGTTTATAGTTGTAAAAATATTTAAATTGCAAAGCCATAAACAGACTTTATACTATAGCACTATAGCTGTAGATATTCTTCTATCTCCTAGCCTTTCGCATTGACTAATGGTTTTGTTTTTATACATACATATATATTTCAGTTTATTTGAACAAACTGCTATTCCCAATGTACACACCAACTCGTTTAAACACAAACTTCCCGCCTACTACCATATTCAGAAAGGCAAAAAGCAGTGTGATCCCAACAAATATCCTGTTAATTCCATTAATTTAATTGGTATTCCTTGAATTGTTGATTCTACTTTTAAAAACGACACGCAGATTAATTCGTCGACAGAGGGGGAGGACGTTTGATTTCCTTACAATAAAAACCCTTTAATTATGCATGTTCCGTTCGGTCCTTTCTTTTGTTTTATTCGTTTAGCAGAGAATTAATTATATGTTTATTTATCCAACAGGTCTTGTTAATTTGTCCGTGTTTCCAATTATACCACTGTATCATTCAGAAAGTCGATAAAATCATAATAAAGGTTTTTGTAGTTCACTGCAAAATTATCACCGATATTTTTGTCATAGAGTATGAAATCGTGTGGTTCTGAAAGTATATGAGTTAGAAATCGAAATGTTAAATATTTTTATACAGCCGGCAACTATCTGATCCACTAGTAATGAAATACGATAGATGCCACTGTACAACGAACCACTAAATTAATATCTATTGCCGAAATAAAAATTTGTCTTTACAATTATTACAAAATGAAAAACGTAAACAATATATGGCGTCATCAAAGTGGCTGTGAGTATTTGCTGTCACGCTAATTCCCACGTTTTGAATATGAAACAAACCAAAAAGTTTTTCTAACTAGATGGTTCGTTCGACGATCGATAGCATATTTTCATATTTGTGTATTTTAAAAGAAAAAAATTTATTTTTGGTTGCCGCAAATATCAGATGTGTGTATGCGATTTGATCTGGTAGATTTTTTCTCGTTGGATTTAATTTAGCAAATTTACGCGATTGCCGCAATGTATAATGAAATTAGTTTAAGTGATAGCAGTCGATGTATTTATTTTTTGTTTACTTTAATCAAGATTTAAAACGTTTTTATGTATAGAAAATGATAAAACTTCGTGAAACTGTTTGATGGACGTCTTTTTTTATATCCTTCATAAACATTTGTATCTTCTTCGTCTACTATTTCCATATTTGTCTTTACTATTTTTAAACATCTCTCCATTTTATTTATATATTAGTTTTGCTTCTTTTTTACCATTACAGTATGCTTTATTTTTGTCTGCCTTATTTCTGATATTTTCTATTTGTCTTTGTTTCTCTGGTCTAGCACTCGCTTGCAGTCTTCATTAAACTAGTCTTCTGTATTCTTAATTTCTGTTTTCCCTCTGTTTTTCCTTCTGTTTGAGCTTACTCTCCATTCTTCTTCTAGATCTGTGGTTCCCAAAGTCTGGGTCGCGATCCCCTGAAGGTACACGTTAAAGAGCTGAGGGAGTCTTGAAATGGTTTTCAAAACGAAAAGAAACTTTTTTACAAGGATGCTTATTCATTTGTAGTGTAGATGATGAAAAAATCGCTTCTTGATTGTAAAGAGACTTCGTGACTTCGTGACTTTTCTTCAAATAATTCTGCAGGCTTCTCTTTTTTGTCTAGATGTTTACTATTTAAATGCCAAAGTAATTTCGAGGGCTTCATACGTTCTTTTGAAAAACTTTTTACACAAATAACGAATTTTGGCTTATCCAAAATAATTGTAAAGCCATATTTAAGGTACTCATCGAATTTAAATTTCAGAAAAATCAAGGTACTAATGTAGCTCCTCCTCTTTTTTAAATGCAAGAAGAAGGGAGGAAAACGCAAGAAGAAAAAAATTGATGGCGCAAGTAAAAACATTTTTCTCTATTAAACAACTGTATCAAATCTTAGACGATTTATTAGATTTTCGCCTTGATTTGGCAATGTTAGTAAGCGGCAGTTTTTTCCAGACTTTTAATTAT
This sequence comes from Diabrotica undecimpunctata, assembly GCF_040954645.1. Classification (NCBI taxonomy): domain Eukaryota; kingdom Metazoa; phylum Arthropoda; class Insecta; order Coleoptera; family Chrysomelidae; genus Diabrotica; species Diabrotica undecimpunctata. Next base: position 3,827,632 of record NC_092808.1, on the reverse strand, counting down.
TTTTCTCTAATTATACTGCAACGGGGTTTTCTTGTATTTATCCTATTTGATATATTCTTCTTTTCTTTTTTTTTCTGTCCGTTTTAGGCTTTTTGGTATGTCTTCTTTGATTTTAAAAACGGTTAACACATGATCACTGGCGGCGTCCGCTGCTCTGTAGTTTCTACAGTCCGTCTGAAAAAATCTTTGTTACTTTTTTTTTTAATCAAATTCTATTAGTTGTTTTCCTCTTTTCATTATTTTACCCGTATACAACTTTCGGGGAGTTCCAGAACCCAAATAATTCAATTCTTCACATTGTTTTGGGACATGGGCATTTTCCATAGAATACAATACAATAACATACCAGCAAACGAATGAGAACGAAATAGAAATCAGTTTTCAGGAAGTAGCAATAGCCATAAATTGACTCAAAAATAGAAAGTCACCAGGACCAGACGGAATAACCAACGGGCTTAATCATCAATCAATGAATATTATACAAACCATCTAAAACGTCTACTTACATAATCGAATACAGGCAAAGATAAATGGAAAAGTAACACAGTGTATACCAATACAGGGCGGAGTCAGACAGGGTGACTTGTTAAGCCCACTTCTCTTTAATATAATAATGGACGAAATAATACAAGCAGTATGTAAATGCCATGGTTATAGAATGGAGAACAAAGAAATCCAGATATTATGTTATGCAGACGACGCCGCATTCATTGCCGAGACAGAAGACGAGTTCCAAAGATTAACACATATCTTCAATACAACAGCTAAGAAATACAATATGATAATATCAGGAGAAAAAACAAAATGTATGACAACATCTAAATAATACCCACTACGATGTAAAATCGAAATTGATGGGAAAATAATAAAGCAGGAAGCAATGTTTAGATATCTGGGACTAGATATAACTAGTTACGGAGATGTTAAAGAAGAAGTACGACAACAAAGCTTAAAAGCAAGTAAAGCGGCAGGATCTCTTAATGACACAATCTGGAAGAACAAACACCTAAGACGGCACAAATACAAGAATGGCAAAAGCAGCAATTCGATCTATATTGACATAGACGGCGGAGACAAGACCTGGCACATCTAAAACAAGACGAATACTAGAAAAAACAGAAATGAAAATACTCCGACGAATATTAGGGAAAAGTCTCTTGGATAGTGAGAGAATCGAAAACATAAGAAGAGCTACAATATAGAAGACTTAAATGGATGGGTGACAAACCGGAAACAGGAGTAAAACGAACACATTTGTAGAATGGCAGAGGATAGGATAGTACGAATAGCACAAGATAAGTCACTAAATGGACGAAGAAGTATTGGCAGACCAAGAAAAAGATGGTGCGATAATTTAAACAATTTATTAGGCTAATATTGAAGAAGATATAGGCTTTAAAGCCTACGTACAAGAAAGAAGAAGAAATAGCAGTAAACAATGGGTACAATAAACGAACGAATAAATATAATTTTAAAACAAAAACTACATAAGAAAGCCCTGAAATTAGTATTTCCCCAACCAGAGAAAAAGCACAATACCTTCTAGTATGGGTACCTCTGATATGCAGTTTCACTGCATGTGGGTATTATTACTTCAGTTTTGTGGAAGAGAGCAAAGTAGTCTTAAATTTTGGTCTACTGTGATCAAATCCTTTGAAAAAATAGGAGTGTTCTGTAAAGCAGTGCACAAAGGCGGATATGGATTTTTAATCTAATATTTGTAAATGAGATCTGATTCGTTAAGCTGCTGTATACTTTAAAATAATTTGGGATTTGTTGAGTGGACTTTGAGTACCCATTTTTCGCTTAATATGAATTGGTGTCTCTATTAATATTGTTATTAATAAGTAAATTTTCCACTATGAGAATGGTTCCATCTCGGGGATCGTTTGTAAACAAGTTACTGACATCTAAAGAAACTAAATAGAAGCCTTGGGGTAAATTTAAAACTCTCCCATCCCAACTCAATTTAAAGTTCTTCCCTCCTCAAATTATTCAGTTAAAGACTATAAAGTGCAAACACATACCAAAAATACATCACTTGGGAAAGGAACTCTACCGCAACAACTGTAGTGATAATAATTTAAAATAAATTTTGTGGAAGTTTTGAATACAAAAGTTTAAGTGTTTTATTGTTAAAAAAAAGGAATTCCCATCAATTAACTATCGAATCCATCACTTATAAACATATTATAGTAAACGACAAACTAATTGAACAAGTTGAAAAGTTTAAATATCTAGGATGCTGGATACATGAGACCTAAGACTCAAAATAAGAAGAAAAATGTAGAATGGAACATACCGGAAACGCATTTCTAAACATTAAACAAATTTTCACCAACCGAGATCTTGATCTAACTCTACGGACGCTTGAAAAACTTTGAGATGTCAATGTTCCATCGAATTCTAAAAACTCCATGGACTGACCATGTTAGAACTGAAAAAGTTTTAAGACACATGAATATGACCTTAAACTTATACATATTATTAAAAATCGAAAAACATCTTATCTCGGATATATATTCAAACACGAGAGATATAACTTGTTTCAACTAATAATGGAAGGAAAAACAGAAGCAAACGTGGTCTTGATAAACGACAAATAACCTAACATCGTAACATCAAGGATTCGACAGGACTAGACCTCCAAACCTTAATAAGAAAACCACAGGATTGAGATGAATTTGCACAAGTCATCGCCAGCCTCCATTAAGAGACGGCACCTAAAGAAGAAGAAGAAGACAAGTAATTAAGCAATATAGTCTCAAACCGTTTAGGAATGGCTGAGGGCTTGACAACATAGTCGATCTTCAACAACTTGTCACTATAATAGGAGAATACAGTAAGCGAATGGGATTAGAGATTAATACCAAAAAAACCAAATTTATGATCATCTCCAGAAACTTGGATGCACTTGAAAACTCCACCATAACACTGAATACTAAGTCCATTGAAAGAGTGAGTAAATTTAAATACCTGGGATCGTGGCTTTTTGAAGACTGGGAATCGGACCGGGAAGTAAAATGTCGCATTGAGCAAGCTCGACAAGCTTTCGTAAAATTCAAGAAGGTACTGACTTGTTCAGAGTTCGATCTTCAACTGAGACTAAGGTTTACTAAGTGCTACGTGTGGCCTATATGGCGTAGAGGACTGGACACTCAAAACGAGGGATATAAACAGATTAGAATCTTTCGAAATGTGGCTCTATCACCGTATCCTAAAAATACCATGGACAGCGAAAATCACAAATATAGATGTCCCTAAAAGAATAAACCAAGAACGCCAACTTTTCGAAACCATCAAGAAAAGGAAAACGGCGTATCTAGGTCACATCATGCGAAATGAAAAATACCAGTTCCTCCAACTTATAATCGAGGGTAAAATTGAAGGCAAGAGAGGAATGGGACGCAAGAAAATGTCCTGGCTCCGAAACATAAGGCAATGGACAGGGATTAACGACATACAATCTCTGATACATATTGCAAGAAATTGAGAATTAATGGAAAATGTGATCGCTAACATCCATTAGTGGATTTGCATCTGAAGAAGAAAAAGAGGGCTTGACAATTTCTTATATTTTCTTTGTTAATATTTTTGTGAACTATCAGTCCACGTACTAGGAAAATTTGTGATCGTAAGGACAAATTAAACAAAATCTTCTTCTTCTTCTTTTTATATAGACATGACTTTGTCTATTTTTCAATGTGCCTCCAGTAAGTTGTCGTTCCATCGTTTCCGTGGTCTTTCTGCGGCTCTGTTTGCTCTATTCACTTGATCTACTTCCGTTTCGAGCTTTCTGTAGCTAGATAATGTGATGCCTAGATATAAACTCCATCACTTGTTCTATTATCTGATCTTCCAGCTCCAATTTACATCTTAGTAAATTTGCTGTTGTAACCATGCAGTTTGTCTTCTTTGAGGAAATTAACATGTTAAATTTTCTGGCGGTTATGTTAAATTGGTGCAGCATACGTTGTAAATCATCTTCCCTTTGATAGAGTAGTATTGCGTCGTCTGCATAGCAGATTATTTTAAGTTGTTTTTCTCCTATTTGGTATTCTTTTTTAGTACTTAATTTTTTTATTATTTCATCCATAATCAGGTTGAACAATAGAGGAATCAGGGACTTTCCTCTCTTATCCCATTGCCTGCTTCAATAGGATCGGTTAGTTCTTCTTCTACTTTTACTTTTATTGTGTTGTTTTGGTAGATATTTTCGATCGTTTTGATTATTCCTAAAGGCATCTTTCTTGCGTACAATAAATGGATAACGTCCTTTAATTTGACCCGGTCAAATGCCTTCTTAAGGTTTATATAACATAGATATGCCAGTATACTAATGATTTCTCTTGCACTTGCCTCATTATAAATATAGCGTCGGAGCATGATCTTCCCGACCTAAAACCTTGTTGTTCTTCTGCTAGTGTTAAAAAAAACAACAAAATCTGAATATCTTTAAATAAGTAATAGACATATTTTAAAAAAGTGTGTAGTAATATAATCCGGACCACACTTTAAGATGTCTTTCTGAATCGTAATAGACTCGAAGAGTTTACTGTGTCCTGTATATTTGATAAAGTAAAATTACTAACCTGTCACCTTTGTTAGATCACTGTAAACGCTAGAAAAATGATTATAATTAAAGAAGACGCTAAAAATACACGGAAATGACTTGTGGCGCTTTTCCAAGCTAGAAACACCCTGTAGATGAAGTCATCGTTTCATTGTCCTACCAACTAATCAACAACAGTTATATTCCAAACTATCGTATTCAAGGCAAGGAGAAAAATAAAACGTGTTGTGATTGTTCAGAGGTTATAAAATCAGTGGAAGTGTTATTTTACGACTTAGGATAAAAGAGCTGTGGAGCTAGGTACGTCAAATTCTATTGTCTCATTTTAAAAATAAACAAATAATCAGACTCGCTTTCAGCGTCTAGCAAATTATCTTCGGTGTGGAATTTCATCATCTCAACTTGAAAATGGGTCAGCACTCGGAGAGAAGACAAAAAAATGAAAACTGATGTTAGAAATGGGATTAAGTAGTTTAAGGAAAGAAAAACGTCGTAGCAGAGTAAACAGCAGCGATGGTATTTCTCGTGTTATCATTAATCATATTTATTACAGAATGTCTGATGTGTTTATAGTGATTGCTGTTCCTTTCTACAATATATAAGAAAGAAAAGAAAAAAATGTGTAGTTATAGTTGTTTTCACATCGGTGTAGAGTAATACTTTATATCTTACTATGCGCGCAGTACTGGGTGGGTCAACTATTTAAAGTTCTTTAAGTTTCGAAAGCCTTTATCATTGTAAAGTTCATTCTGCTTTCTGATATATACTTTCTGCTCAGATTTTAGACATGTAAAAATATGTAGTCTCACAATGCGCAGCGTCGCGTTGTAATAGCATAGGAACCTCTATTGCGCAGAAAACCCCTGGTAAGTAGGGTTACCACGAGCCTACTACAAAGTCAGTAACAAATATACAAATTAAATTTAAATATATTTACAAAATAAGTATACTGTTAGAAATACTATACAGAAGTGAAAGAGGAAATATGCAAAGTTAAAAACGGGAAAACAGCGCGAGAAGACGGAATATGTGAAGAACTTATAAAATACGATGGGGAGGTACTGTTCAGATTTATGAACTAATACAGAATATACGGAGCAAAGAAATAATGCCCGAAGAATGGAAGAAGGGAATTATAGTGACAATCCTAAAACAAGGAGACCATAGAATATGCAAAAACTATCGAGCAATTAATTTACTGAACGTAGCATACAGTGTGACCCATTTAGATTGGAAACACCTCTATAAAATTTGATGTTGTTAACCGATTTTAACCAAATTTTTTTTTAATGTCATGTAATAAAACGTCTATTGCGGGACAAAATATGAAATATTTAGTTAAATTTTCAGGGCATTCTACGATACTTTTTCTTCGTCGAAAATGGAGAATTTGTATTAGCGATTTTTTTATTAAAAAAATTTCTACGCCACTGGATTTAGAGTGGCTTCAAATAGCTATGACAAAAATTTCATTAAGATATATTTATTAATAACAAACTTATGACAACTTAAAATTTTAAAACTCACTAAGAAAAAAACACTCTGTATTAACGTTAAAAAAACACTATGTATTAACAGAAACATGGAAACATAATTTTAGTTTAAATCCTAGTTGCCTCTACCAATCCACCATCAAACTGGATACATTTGTCGTAACGTTTATGAATATTTCTAATTACATTTCTTAGTTGTTGGGGAGTAATTTCTGCACATGCCTGTCGAATTCTTGCACGAAGTCCGTTTACGTCTCTTGCACGGGTTGGTTAATTTCTTTGTTTGATAACTCCCTAGAGAAAGAAGTCTAAAATTTTGAGATCTGGAGATCTGGGTGGCCAATCTATTAACGGACTACCCCGGCCTATCCAACGGTTCGGATAATTTTCATTTAGCCATTGCTTCACGGTTCTGGCGTAATGAACAGAACACTCATCTAACTGGATATACAAATGTAATCGTTCATTAATTGGGAGCTCATGAATAGCATCCCACAAGTCGGTGTTTAAAAATTCTAAAAAGTTCTGTGAGTTCAAGTTTTCTTCAAAAAAGAAAGGACCAATAATTCGTTCAGTATACCACACCAGACATTGATTTTTTGAGAATACTGCCTTTTACAGTTTATTACCCAATGGGGATTATCTGCTGTCCAATAGCGACAATTTTGTGATGATACTACTCCATTTGTAGTGAAAGTGGGTTCGTCGGTAAACAACAGGTTTTTTAGAAAATTTATATTGTTTAAATATTCCCCTTGAGCCCATAAACAATATTCTAAACGTTTTGCTTCGTCGCCTTCTTGTAATGTGTGTAAGACTTTTGGTTTGAAAGGTTTAATATTATTTACTTTAAGACATCGCCGAATACTCTCTCGAGGCACATTCAAATATAAACTGGCATTCCTTAAACTGGCATTAGGGTTATTTCTGAAATGATCTAAAATGATTTGATCATTTCATCTTCTTTTTTGTAACGGGTTATTTTTTAAAATTAGTTTTGATACTGCACCATATTCATTAAATATTCTATTTATTTTGTTTACCGTACCGTATCTAATATTAGGACGATCCACATGTCTGTCATTAAAAATATTGTACACACTTCCCTGGCCCTTCTATCGTTATCTCCCAGAAGACGTATAATTTCAATTTTTTCTCTCAAACTTAATCTTGCAGCCATGACACAAAAATATTATTAAAAGAATTTGAAGTAAATATTGTTGCAGATATTATGCATAAATTTATGCTACCATTGAAATTTGTATGACACAAATAATGTCAAACAGTAATATCGTTGTCATGGCAACTGAGATTTAAGTTGTAGCTTGTAAGTTATTAATAATGTAAGTGCGTTACTTGCGTTACTTGCATTAAATTTTTATGCTATTTTAAACATTTTTTGTCTAGTAGTGGTTTATTATTAAAATTATTTGAAAAATAATTAGTTTTATGGTTATCTGTTGATACAGGGTGTTCTTTTTTGACTCATAGCTTAGTGAGTTTTAAAATGTTAAGTTATCATAACTTCGTTATTAATAAATATATTTTAATGAAATTTTTGTCATAGCTATTTAAAGCCACTCTAAATCCAATGGCGTAGAAATTTTTTTAATAAAAAAATCGCTAATACAAATTCTCGATTTTCGACGAAGAAAAAGTATCGTAGACTGCCCTGAAAATTTAACTAAATATTTCATATTTTGTCCCGCAATAGACCTTTTATTACATGACATTAAAAAAAAATTTGGTTAAAATCGATTAACAACTTCAAATTTTATAGAGGTGTTTCCAATCTAAATGGGTCACACTGTACTATAAAGTACTGACTGGTATAATTAGAGAAGGACTACCAATATATACAGAACAAAGCATAGGGGATTACCAGTACGGTTTTAGAAAAAGAAGATCCACAATAGACGCTATACATACGCTAAAACAAGTTATAGAGAAAACATATGAGTACGACAGAGGAACACATACAATCTTAGACTTTAAACAGGCGTTTGACAAACTAAACAGAAGAAAAATGATCTAAGACTTACAAGAGAGTAATATACCAAATTAAATAATAAGAATGATAGAAATGACAATGGGAGATTCTAAAGCAATAACGGATACCGGAAGAGAAAAAAGAGAAATAATAAAAACAGACAAGATAATAAACAAACTGTCAAACGCAAGAATTATAAACAAGAATGCAGTAATAGGATATGTGGACGATATAACCATAGTAACAACAGATAAAAAGGCATTAAAGAATACCTTCCAAGAAATAGAAAACGGAGCCAAACTGAGAGGAGTGGAAATAAATGAAAATAAAACAAAATACAGGAACGCAAGCAAGAAAATAAAAGACACAAATGACAGAACTGGCAATAGATGCACACAGTTTCGAAGAGGTTGAAACATTCAAATATTTGGGAGTACTAGTCAACAGAAGAAATGAAAGTGTAGATATGAAAAGAAGAATTCAAGCGAGAAATACAGCGTTTTATAGAAATAAAAAAATGTTTAGAAATAACAAGATAAACCGAAACACGAAAATGAAAATCTTCAAAACGTTTATAAGACCAAGACTAGTATATGCTGCAGAAATATTTACATTAACAGCAAGAGAAGAAGAGCAAATGAAAGTTTTTGAGAGGAAGATTATCAGAAAAATACTGGAACAAAAGAGGGAAAACGAAGAGGAAGCCAGACAATGAATGAATTACGAAAGACAAGAATGGATGGGCCAAGAGAACATATTTAGAACAATAAAAGCACAAAGAATTAGATGGTATGGACACATAAAGAGAAGAAATAAGAGCAATTTGTTAAGAGCTATAACGAAATAGATACCATCAAGTAAAAGAACCAGAGGCAGACCAAGACTGTGACTGTTATATCGCCTACCACTTAGAGTATTACTATAGGGGGTTGAAAATTGGGGACAAAAATTGCTGGGCTATGCATAGAGTAAGCAAAACAAACCGAAACGTTTGCGAACGGCTGCTCTTGGTTTGTTTGGAGAACTGGGTCGTGAGAAAGTGAATAAAACAAGGGGACTAGAGTGGGGTGACTACAAAAAGTGAATCAAAAGGGGTACTCACATAGATCTCCTGGACAACACAACACAAGAAGGTTCCTAAGCTATTTAAAATGGACGCCGTTTATGGACGGAATCTTCCTGCTGGATGGAAAGGTAGGCTTTTCTTTCCTAAAAAATACAAAAAGGGGTTAGAAACTTTTCAAAGGAAATAATACTCTTGGTTTAGGGAGAAAAATTACATATTTATTACTATCTCAAAATAAATAGTTACAAATATAAATAATAATAACCAAATAACAAAAAAAAAATTAAAATGTTTCTATTACAAATCTAGACGTTGGGGACAACCCAACTAACCTAACCTAACCTAACCTAAATTAGTAATGGGCGACATTTTGCAGCGGAAATAAATTATTCCAAATGAAAAATATCTTTTAAAATGGAACTATGCATAGGGGTTAACCTTCTTAATAACAAAACAAAACGAATTATAATTTATGGTTAGGTATGTACCAAATGTCAAGAAAATAAAGCTATCTGTCATATGTCAATATTAAATTTTAAAACTTTGTAAGAATAATTAATATGACAGTTAGCCACTCCCTAATATTTATAATTTTACTTATTACAATTTCTTAACTTGTCATGAAAGCAATTATTGATGAAAAATGTCTATTTTTACTTAGAAAATGTAACAAAAAAAAGTACCTGATTTTCACTAAATGTTATATCTTCTTTGAAAGTTCTGGGGTTGGAACTGGACTCAAAAATCACTGCCAAACAAACAAATGCGTCTCACAAACTGCGAAAATGGTCTGGAATGACAACCAGGGGCAAACAAAATGAAGATGGAAGTTGGTCACTGGATTATCTTGACGCAATCTTCAAAACTTGGCTTTTAGAATACTCAAGCCAAGAATACTTTGCTTGGAACCATGTGGCCATCTATAAAGTTGTTTGGAACGCCGTCTTACAAATCCCTCAGATGAGACACAGCACAAAACGAAACAGTGATTACTCTGAAAAAAAAAATTGACACATTACATTCGAGTATAATTCACTTTTTTACAAACAAATTTGCCGGTTTCTTCAGGCCATCCACGCCGCCTCTTATTTCTTTAAAAACTTCTTCCAACCTGAATTTGACCTCGACCTGAAGCTATGTACCGGCTTCCTCTGTTGCGTCTTACCCCTCCTATCAGTCAAAGGGACTAGCCAATCGGAATTCTTTTTAAACAACGTGATCAGGGTATCTGACCTTTAATCATTTCTTGGGTTTGAAAATTGCAGAACTAAGACGTAAAATATGACCATATTTTTATTACGCGGCTAAATTCTTTCTTCGATTTGTCCAGACGCTTACGTCACAATATAAACAGAAACTCAACGGAATTCTATACATAGCCCAGGGGTGTACCAAATAAATTTTATACATTGAATATTCGATGGTTATAAGGAATTTATACATGCTACAAGACAACAAGTGGAAGAAGATTTAAAGGAAATTAGAAATATAGAAAGAACAATCAAATAATCTGGAATCTGGAATCCCAGAATGGGATGATCTTCCAGACAAAAAGGATCTTCAAGTGAAAACAGATTTAGCTTCTTCGGGAGCGTATAGCTTGTATATATATATATATATATATATATATATATATATATATATATATATATATATATATATATATATATATATATATATATATATTACTTGTTTTA